>NC_066557.1:8774207-8831707 GCF_024679095.1 Eriocheir sinensis
GAAAGCAACCCATCTCAACACACTGCTAACTCCATTATCCGCGCTGATACAATAGTTCTAGGGATACAAAATAGATAACTGATATATTTTGACATATTTCAGTGGGTGTGGGGGGTATTTGAAGGTTGATATAAGGGTGAAATCGTGGAAAATAGGTTGGTCCCGAGAGTGAGACGGCCCAAACCGCCATTGCGTAAAGGACAACACGGGCGGCGGCGGAGCTCAGTGTGCGCCGAGACGAGAGGGAGAGAGTTTGTCCTTTTTGCTCCGTGTCTCCCCATCATGGCTCTGCCTCTCAAAGCGTCGGGCAAGCTGGCGGCCAAGGGTCTGCACTCCTCGCTGGTGGGTATTGAAGGGCAGGGGAAAGGGAGGGAAGGGTAGACATAAGGGAGAAAGGGAAGGGAAAGTTTTGGGGTCCGTTGCTGAGTCTGGTTCCTCCCCTGGCCGGCTATGACGTAATTTATTTTCGGGTTTATTTTTGTCCGTTTTTTTGTGTTTTCTTCATTTTTGAATAACGATTTGATGGTATTTAAAGACAGAATTGGTTAGCAGGTTAGTTAATTCCACAATCTTGCCCTGCCATATTTGTTTCGTCTCCGTTTCCACCATTCTTGTATTTTTTTTTTTTTCTTCAATTTTTGCGTTTTCTTTCTATTATCCGACAGTTTCATGCTACTTAAGATCAGAGAAATGAATAAGAGATTAGTTCCTTCTGTATTTTTTTTTTTTGTCTTCATTTCCTTCATTCTTGTTTTTTTTTTCTTTTTTTCGTCTTATTTCCTCTTATCATCATTGTTTCCCTTCATTTACCACTCACTTCCATGCTCAGATAAGTAAATAAGAGGTTAGTTCATTCCCCCTTTTTTTTTCATCTTCATTTCCGTCATTCTCTTTTTTTCCTATTTTTCATCTTATTTCTTCTTATCATCATTGTTTCCCTTTTATCACTCATTTTCATGCTATTTAAGAACAGGAAAATTGTCAAGAAGCTTCAGCCCCTTCCACCCTGTTCCCTTTCCACTCCCCCCCCCTCCCCCCCCCTCCCTCCCTGCCACCCTGTCAACCAACTAATAACAGTGGCCTGACCTCCTCTAAGCCCACTGGCATCTGTTGTGAGGTCAGGGCATGGTTATGTAGCTTCTAAATGAGTGTTGGGCAGGGTATCCATCTTACCTATGTTGTGTAAGCCTTGCGTAATTACCAAGGGCAGGACAGGTGAGAGGGCCAAAGGTGTGAAGGGAAGACAATAAGGGTACCATAACAACCTTCAGTCTTGTCTATTAGTTAGTGTTGTCTTATTTAGCCAGTGTTACATATTGCTTGTATTTTTTATTGGTGTCCAGTGTTACACAATTGTGAGGGTAAAGATATGTTTGAATCGTGGCCCAAACAGTCAGCATACCTACATCCCACCCAGCTTTTCACCCTTCCTCTTGGGGTGGCTGACAAATGGATACCTGGGGAAACTTAGGTAAGTGTGGTAACCGTGATGTCACTTTTTCCCGTGTCCCAGGGAACAGGTTATTTCCCACCACAGGCTCAAGGGCCAATGTGACATGAACAAAGAGGTCATGTGCAGCTATACAGCATATGCCCCCAACCTTACTAAATTTACCTTTCTCTTCTCCCCCAGGTGGCAGCCCTGAGCCGGCCCTCTGCCACCATTGCCACCCGGGGCTTGCACTTCACCATGGACGGGCGCCGCAGCAGTGCTAAGACAGACCAGGTAGGCTTTTCAGGCCAGGACAAAGTAAGGCAGATGGATTATGGGATTAAAATTTCATGTATGCATATGAGGGAATTTTTTGTTTAGGTGACATGAATTTTTTTTGTTTAGGTAATACTGATATGAAATTTTTTGTTTTAGTTTGGTAACTGATGTTTCCTTCTTCATTCTTTTTAGGTAAGATATGATTTTTATTTTAAGTAACTGATATGAACTTGATTTTTTGTTTTGGTAATACTGATATGAACTTATTTATTTTTAGTTTACATAACAATGATATTAACTTACTGTACTTCAGGTAATATACACAAACAATTTTAGGTAGCACTGATATGAACTCTTATTATTGTTGTACTAGCTGAGCCGAGACTACCCCGTGGTGGACCACACCTACGATGCAGTGGTGGTGGGGGCGGGCGGCGCAGGGCTGCGGGCGGCCTTCGGGCTGGTG
This sequence comes from Eriocheir sinensis, assembly GCF_024679095.1. Taxonomy (NCBI): domain Eukaryota; kingdom Metazoa; phylum Arthropoda; class Malacostraca; order Decapoda; family Varunidae; genus Eriocheir; species Eriocheir sinensis. Next base: position 8,776,385 of record NC_066557.1, read on the forward strand.
CAGGAAGGCTTCAGGACAGCCGTGATCAGCAAGCTCTTCCCCACACGCTCACACACGGTGGCCGCCCAGGGGGGGATCAATGCTGCCTTGGGGAACATGGAGGTGAGGAAAAGGGATGGGATGAGTGTATTATGGTGCTAATGTTTTTTTATTGGGCAGGTAAGGGTGTAATGGGGTGATATGGATGTGAGTAGGGGGTGAGATAGGGTTTTGTTTATGTTGATGGGGTACTATACGGTTGCTAATAGAGTAATAAGTAATGAATGTATAGTTGAGATGTGAGATTGTGTATCTGTTAATGGAAGAATATTTGTTAAAGGGGTTTGCAGTATAAATGAGACAAATTTTAGTCACCATTATTACCTGTGCTTTTGTAACTCAATCCAAAACCATCACTCATTTTAATCACTCCATATCTCCCCCATCCATCACCCCTCACCCACCACACTCACACCACCCCTCCCTCACCTCCCCAACACTTCCCCCATGCTACCCTCACCTCTCTACTCCTCCCCACTCCAAAACCATCACCCATTTTAATCACTCCATACCTCCCTCATCCTTCACCCAAATGCCCCCCACACTCACACCACCTATCCTTGACCTCCCCAATACTGCCCCCACTCCACCCTCACTTCTGCACTCCTCCCCACAGCCTGACAACTGGGTGTGGCACATGTACGACACAGTGAAGGGGTCCGACTGGCTGGGTGACCAAGACGCCATCCACTACATGACTCGCGAGGCTCCCAAGGCCGTGATTGAGCTGGAGAACTATGGTGAGTGTGGGTATGGATGTGGGTGGGTTTCAGTGGGATGAGTATGAGGTGAATGGGGGGTATGAGGTGTTAGATGGAAAGTTAATGGGGAAATAAATATGAGGTGGATGGGGTGTTAGATGGTAGAGTTAATGGGGAGATAAATTGGATGGGTGGATGGGGTGTTAGATGGTAGAGTTAATGGGGAGATTATTTGAATATGAGGTGGATAGGGAGTGCAAGATGTGAGAGTTAATGGGGAGATAAGGGTGCTAATGGGTTTTGATGGTTTAATATGGGTGTAATAGGGGACACATGGCCATTATTTCTCTTATAATAATTATTTAGGCACTTGATACATTTTTTATTACTGATTAGGATAAAATTGGTGCATTCTAACATAATCTGTAAACATTTCAAACATGACATAACAATCCCTAAATTCTACCTTGCTCTTTCACCACACCTTATCACACCTTCCATCCACTTAACAGGTATGCCCTTCAGCCGCACACCTGACGGCAAGATCTACCAGCGGGCTTTCGGCGGACAGAGCTACAACTTTGGCAAGGGCGGACAGGCACACAGGTAAGGGATTAGGAAGGGGAGATTGAAGGAAGGTGAAGGGGGAGGGACCAACGTTGCCAGATTGTTGTACTCAGCTGCTTATATTTCCCGACTTCCTACCCCAAAACTCTTCTTGGCTCCAATAACGAAACTTATATATAGTTATCGTTAAAAGAGTTAGATCCTGATGTTTCTTGGCAATAGTTAGGCGTCGGAAACCAGTAAATACTATGCTCTGAGTACGATGACCTGGCAATGGTGGGATGGACAGATGGTAACACACTATATATTCACTTCTTTACCCAATCAAAATACACTCCATATCCCTTAACCCCCACTCAAAGAAGCTATATATGTACTCTATATTCACTCCTTTACCCTGTTAATGACTCCAAGCTCTGTTTTTCTTTCTCTACCCACTTCTCACCCTTTCCCATATTTAACCCGGTAGCAGTGACGGGCCAAATTTTTGCCTGGACAGAAACTCCAAAAAATATAGGATGCATAAACTGATCACAAATGCGTTTATATACCGTATATTATTTAATGATTTGTGTGAGTGATGATTTTTTCTCATTAACTTGCTTAGAGGAGCCTTTAAGAAACATGATCCCCACAGCTACCAGGTTAAGACACTGTATTTACTCCTTTACCTTATCAAAGACACTACATATTAATTCCTTTACACAGTTAACCCTCCTATAATCCATCCAAGGTGCTATGTAACCCAGATTCATTTCTTTTATTCACTCCTTTGCACACACAAGAAACATTCCTAATTCTTCATTCCATTGCTTTCCTCCACTCTCTAGGTGCTGCTGTGTGGCTGACAGGACGGGCCACTCCCTGCTCCACACCCTGTACGGCCAGTCCCTCAAGTACGACTGCAACTACTTCATCGAGTACCTCTCCCTCGACCTGCTCATGGAGGACGGGGAGTGCCGCGGCGTGGTGGCCCTGTGCCTCGAGGACGGCTCCATCCACAGGTAAAGATGGAATAAAATTAAAACTTACCTTAATGATACTGACTTGTACCCTTTTTTTCTCCTACCCATCCCCCTTCCCTGCCTACACATACCCTTCTAATTCCCCTTCTCCCTGGCCAGGTTCCGCGCCAAGAACACAGTGCTGGCAACTGGTGGCTACGGCCGGGCGTACTTCTCCTGCACCTCTGCCCACACCTCAACAGGGGACGGCACAGCGATGGTGGCTCGAGCCGGCCTCCCCTGCCAGGACATGGAGTTTGTGCAGTTCCATCCCACCGGTGAGTGAGTGTAAAGGGGGGTATGGGAAGCAGGGAGGAGAGGAAGGGATTCTTACCTACTCTGTGTTTTGTGGGTCAGATTTGTATTGTCTTGTGTTTTGTTATGTTTGTGTGTTGATTTCTGTGTATATTTCTGTTTCCCGAGTCTTATCAATCACCTCATCTCCCTTATTTCCCCATCATCCCTCCAACAGTAACCTAACCTATCACCTCATTCCCTCCCATTCTCCTCCTTTCACTCACCCTTTCAACCTCATCACCCCAACAACAGTAACCTAACCTATCACCTCATTTCCCCCATCACTTGTTCCTTATCTTTTTTCCCCAACCAGTACCTCCTCCTCCTCCTCCTCCTCCTACATCTCTTATCTTCTCTCTTCCACAACTCTTTCACCTCCTTCCACTGATTCATTTCTGTCTCCCAGTCCTCATCACCCCACCACCTCACCCCCTCACCCCTTTTCCTTTCTTCCCCACCACTATCTCCTCTTACATCTCCTCTTTCTTCCCTTTTTCCATCATTTACTTACCCATTTCTCTTTCTCAATCCTCAGCGCACTACCCACACTTAACCTCACCAACACCTCTCCCCCTCAGGTATCTACGGTGCGGGCTGCCTCATGACGGAGGGCTGCAGGGGTGAGGGTGGCTACCTGGTGAACTCCGAGGGTGAACGCTTCATGGAGAGGTACGCCCCAGTGGCCAAGGATCTCGCCTCCAGGGATGTGGTGTCACGCTCCATGACCATCGAGATCAGGGAGGGACGCGGGTGTGGACCAGAGAAGGACCACGTGTATTTGCAGGTGTGTGGTTGGGGTATGAGGGGTGTTGGGTGTGGGAGGAAGGGGTGTTGAGTTTGGATGTACGGGTAAGAGGGAGGATTTAGATGAAGTATAAAGGGAAGGGTAAGATGGATATGTGGTGTGTGCATGTTGTGGGCTGTAGGAGGATGAGATGCTGGGTTAGGATGAGAAGGAAGATGTAGGGTGAAAGGAATAAAGCAGAATGGAAGGGAAGGGTATGAGGGAGGATAAGATGAAGGAGGAATGGAAGGGTATGAGGGAGGATAAGATGAAGAATGAAAGGAGGAATGGAAGGGAAGGGTGAGAGGAAGGATAAGATGAAGAATGAAGGGAATAAAGCAAAATAAGGGAAAGGAAAATGAGATGGAGGGGCAAGAAGGATAAAGGGAATGGAAGGGATGGCTGAGATAGGAGGACAGGAGGAAGGATAAAAGGGTATAAAGCAGAAGAGAAAAAAAGGGAAGGGTGAAAAGGCAGGTAAGAAGAAGGATAAAGGAAATAAACCAATAGGGAAAGGAGAGATGGAGAGTAAGAAGGATGAAGGGAAGGATAAGAAGGATAAAAGAATTGAAGTAGAAGAGAAAGGTAAAGAGAAAAAAAAGAATAAGCCAGGAGATTCATAACTAAAACAAACAAACAAGATCTGACTAAATGGGGAAAGGAGAGATGGAGAGTAGGAAGGATGAAGGAAATAAATAAGAAGAAGGATAAAGGAAATGAAGTAGAAGAGAAAGGTAGAGGAAAAAAAGAATAAGCCAGGAGATTCACAACTAAGACAAACGAACAAGATCTGACTAAATGAGAAGGCCAAACAAATAAATCAAAGAAAAAGAGAAATACCCACCTCAATTTCAACCATTATAATCAAGCAAAACAAAGCTGTGAGTTGCGGGCTTTTTTTTTCTCTCTCTGCACTCTTTTCGTTGCCCTTGAGCCATCTCCTTTGCTATAATAAAAAAAAATCAAACTAAAAAACAAGCACTACAACACCATTACAAACCACCATATACCTCTCTAACCCCTTCACCCCTTCACCCCCCAACAGCTCCACCACCTGCCCCAAGAACAGCTGGCCCAGAGGCTGCCGGGCATCTCCGAGACGGCCATGATCTTCGCCGGTGTGGACGTGACCCGCGAGCCCATCCCCGTGCTGCCCACTGTGCACTACAACATGGGCGGCGTCCCCACCAACTACAAGGGACAGGTCAGTGCATCGGGTAGACAGAGGGAGGGCACAGGGGTCATGGGAAGAGAAGGAGAGGCCAGGATAGGGCTTTTGAGATACGGGTAGGATTAAGGATGGCTGTAGGGACGAGTCAGGATGTTATGGGAATGGGTAAGACAAGGAAAGAACTCTACAGGCATGGGGAGGACAAGAGGAGAACACTTTGGCCATGGATAGTAAGACAAGGGAAGACACTAGGTATGGAAAGGGGAGAGGAGGACATGTCAGGGCACCAGGGCATGGGAAAGACCTATAGTAACTGTTTTAGGTTTTTGTTAGGTAAGGTTAGTTTAAGTTTAGGGTATCTTCAAACACATGATAGCCAGCACCTTATGGTATAAATCAGCAAAGAATGACCTCACTTTGTTGTACTGAAAGTCTCATCAGTAAGGAAGCATATATGAAATTTTATGTGGATTTTCTTAGAAGATTTTTAAGGATTTTTAAATATCCCATTGAGCAGGAAATTTAAAAATCCTAAAAGATCTTCCATGACAATCCGGATAAAACTGAAACCAAACTATTGGAAACTGTACTATTTGAGAGACGACTGTTGTTTGGAGTTTTGTTAGGTTAGGGTTAAATTTAAGGTATCTTCAAAGACATGATACCCAGCATCTTATAGTATAAATCAACAAAGAATGACATGGGGAAGGCAGAACAGGACACAAGGACATAGGAAGGATAGATCAAGATTGAGGGCATAGAGAAAAGAAGGGGAGAACATTACAGGCACGAGGGAGACAAGGGAAAGTTACAGGACAGATCAGGATATTGAGGGCATAGGGAAGAGAATGGGAGGACACAGTGGGCATGGGGAAGAGAAAGGAAGGACACAGTGGGCATGGGGAAAACAAGGGCAGGACTTTACAGGCATGGGAAAGACAGATCAGGGAGTGAAATTTGGCTTATCCTTCTTTACTTTTATATTTAACTAACACTGAGTTGAGTGAAATTTTCCTCTTTAGCTGTCCCTCTATTTCACTTATACAGAGTTGATGGATACCCAGCTTTTCTGCTTTTTGCTATTTTATTTTCCTTTATTTGCTGTTCTTTCATCTAGCTTAGGCAGAGTTGAGTGAATTCTGACTTTTCCAACCTTGCTCTTTTTTTCATTTTCCAGAATTAGTCGCATTAAATTTGCCAACCTCTATTCATCTCACACCAGTACCTTACCCGAACCCACATTCCGACCCCACCTTTAACCACTGCAGAAAGACATCATTAATTAACCATTTCAACGGTAATTATAAATGAATCTAGTATTGAGGTGGAGGAGACTTTTTTGGGTCGAAAATAGGCAAATACGAAAGGCCAAGCAGGACAATCTGGCAATGCTGCTTCCCCAACCCGCAGGTCATCACATCCGATGGCGTGGAGGACAAGGTGGTGCCAGGCCTGTACGCTGCTGGAGAGGCCGGCTGTGCCTCCGTCCACGGGGCCAACCGTCTGGGCGCCAACTCTCTCCTCGACCTGGTGGTGTTCGGCCGAGCCTGCGCCCACGCCATCGCCGCCGAGAACAAGCCTGGAGACACCATTGGGGAGCTGTCCAGTGTGAGTGTTGGGGAGGGGAGGAAGGGAGGGTGTGTTTGTGTTCTATATATGAGTTGTTAATTTTTCTTTATTTTTTACAACAAAGGAGACTGCTCAAGGGCAACAAAAAGAGTGCAAAAAAAAATAAAGCCCGCTACTCACCACTCCCATAGTAGACAAAAGTAAAGAGTAGCCAAAAGAGAGGTCAATTTTGGGTGTGTGTGGATGATTGAGAGACAATAAGTGAGTGTTGGGGGAGGGAGAGAGTTGGTGTGGGCTAGAGTATTTGTACATGAGTGTGCCTGGATGCTTGGGAAAGAGCGAGGATAAATGGATGTTGGAGAGAAAGAAAATGAGGGGGAAGAGAGAGAATAAGGGAAGGGTGTATATGTGAGAGAGAGAGAGCGCATGTGAAAGAGATAGTAACAACGAGGTGATGTTATCTGTGTTAATATCAGACTCTTAACCATTATCATCCAACCCCATAAGAGATAATATAGACATTAAATGAGAAGGGAATAAAATCTCAACACATCCAACCATATCACCATCCCCCCCTCTCCCCCCTCCTCTCCAGAGCTCCGGCGAGGCATCCGTGGCCAACATTGACAGACTGAGGTTCGCAAAGGGCAACGTGTCGACAGCTGAGATCCGCCTGAACATGCAGAAGACGATGCAGAACCACGCGGCCGTGTTCAGGACGGGCGACGTGCTCAAGGAAGGGTGCGACAAGATGGCAGCGCTCTGGGGCAAGATGGACGATATCAAGGTGAGGGGAGGGGGTGATAATGATGTATGGTTTATTTAAGGTGAGGGAAGGTAGTAATGGTAATAATGATGATGATAGTGATGTATAGTTTATTTAAGGTGAGGGAAAGGGAGTGATTGTGATAATGATGTATGGTTTATTTAAGGCGAGGGATATTAGTAATGGTAATAATAATTTGATCAGTGTTTTTGATAGTGTCTGTTAAAGGAGAAAGCTGAAAGTAAATGTCAGCAAAAGTAAAGTGATGATTTGTGAGCGAAGTAGAAGTAAGGTTGCGGATTTTGTATGCCCCTTCTCATGTCTCGCTCCCTTTCAGCTTGAGGACCGCGGGATGGTGTGGAACACAGACCTGGTGGAGACCCTGGAGCTGCAGAACTTGATGAGTAACGCCGTGCAGACCATTGTGTCGGCTGAAGCGCGCAAGGAGTCCCGCGGAGCACATGCCAGGGAGGACTTCAAGGTAGGAGGATGAGAGGGAAAATGTAATGTGTCTATATTACAAGTTTTCCCTTCCACAGCTTTGACATAAGTTCCAGCAATATTACAAGCTCAACCTTCCTCAGCCATTCTCTTGGAACACAGCTGAAGAATCATTTTTATAAGACTTGTGTGTATTTACTATTTTTGCTGCATATTGATAGATGATTTAAGTCTTGATAGTGGATTTATACATAAATCCACATTCATATCATTGTTAGGACTTCATCAATATGCAGCATCAATATCTGGTAGAAATAGATTTGTAAGTTTTTTATATAATCAAATCATTGTTAGGACTTTGCATCAATATGCAGCAACAATATCTGGTAGGAATTTTGTCTTAAAAACTGCTATAAATTCAACTTTATAGTCCTAAGTCATAAATACCTCAAAGAGTCTCCGGAGAAAGACTGCAAGTATTTGCTTGAAAAAATGAAACAATTCATGTCCCACAAGTGGCTTTATTTAGTCTTGCAGATTAGGTACAAAAACTCATATGCATACAAGCAGCTCTGAAGTAGTAGAGAATTTATCCCTATACTTGATTATCAATCACTTCCCTTTTCCAGCAGTGAATGAGGAAGAGGTTTGAAAATACTACCCACATTTCTACCCTGATACATAAGCCTTTCTTCAGACACCACTATTCCATCTATTAGTTCTGTATCCTTTCTATTCGGACAACAAGCGTAAATGTGCGAGTGTTTTCCAGGACCGAATGGATGAATACGACTTCTCTAAGCCTCTGGAGGGACAGCAGTCCAAGCCTTTTGAAGAACACTGGCGCAAACACACCCTCTCCTCTGTTGACGAAGCTACTGGCGAGGTGAGTGAGGCAGTGTAATGATCAGGTTTTCTTTTCATCTTAGTGAGTTTTGTTCCTGTTTTACATCTTTTCCACCTGTATTAGCGGTGTTAAAGTTTTCTCTCCAATTGTTTGTTGTTTTGTTCCTCCTCCTGTCTTAATTCGTGTTGTCTTGTTCCTCTTGATCTTCCAATAGTAATCAGATTTTTCTCTACTATTGTTCCCATATGCCATTGTTCTTCATCCTTCCTCCTCCAGTAACGTGTCTTCTTTGGTGGTGACAGAGTTGCTGGGGGAAAAAATTGAGCATGAACGGTTGAACATGTCTGTGTATTAGTCTAGTCTTCCTTATTCCGGTCTAAAATCTCCACTTCAGTAAAGCTATTCATTCACTAACATGTCTTTTCAGTGATTTATTTGGACCAGCTATGAGTAAAATTCTCAAACTACATCTGCACATACAGTACTTTTTCATAAGGTAGAAGACATACATTAACTATATCAGTAACAAATCACTTCGAGACAAACATCTACAAGACAATAAGCTGTGAGTAGAAATCTCACACCCTCCTCACTTCACCCATTATTATCACCCACCTCTTCCTCTGCCAGGTTAAGCTGTGGTACCGCCCCGTCATCGACCACACCCTGGATGACGCCGAGTGTGCCACCGTCCCACCTGCCATCCGCTCATACTGAGGCGTTGGATGATCTGCTGTTTGTGTCTGTCTGGCGCACACTTGCAGTCCTCTCTTGGCTGGGGAAGATTGAGAGGAGCATCAGGTGGAAGTCCTTGTGGTAATTTGTCTTACCTGCCTGGGATTGGTTAAAGATTCAGGTATTTCTTTTTGTGTGTTGCTGATGTTTACTCTGAACTGCCTAGTTGTGTGTTTGGCTCTGGCAGGGAAAGTGTTGGTGGAAAAACAGCCCCACTGTGCGTGTTGGGGGCTTGTTAGGGAGAAGGGAGCTATAAGTGTGTATTGAATAATTAGTCAGCACTCTATACTGCTTCATCAAGAAACGCTCATTGTATGTACTAAAAGTTATAACCAAAATCAATGGTAAAACATGTAGTAATGATATTTTAAGTAATTCTGATGATCTTATTAATTCATGCCACATGCCTGCAATTATCTGGACCATTGTTATCTGGTCACCTGGATCTGGCAAAAACATTAACTCCTTTGAGGCACAACACACACACCAATGTTCCTTTGTAATAATATGAACATATGAAAACCCTGCAATTAATAAATATCCTTTTAAAAATCTAGAGCAATCATGAGTCACAGTTATTCCTAATTCATCGCTTCTTATTCATACCTGTTACAATCAATTTACCTACAAACAATTCCTTCGTGTGTGTGTGTTGTGCCTCCATCACTGTAGATATCTGTACATAGGAACCCTTATTAAGCTGCCTTTGTATTTATCAAGACTGTGGCTCTGAACTAAATATATATTTGTTAATGCAGCAGCTGTTGTTTGGTCTTTCCTGTACTGGGAGGATTGATTGGAGTAGTTTCATCATGGTGCTGCAACTATCATGGTTATATGGAGCTAAATACACTGTCTAAAAGGTTAAGGTTAAGTTGGGGGAAAAATGATACAGCTGCACCTGGCCTATGTGGTCATCTGTCACACTGGCCCTCGAGTCTGTGGTGGGTGATAACCTACTATCCCGGGACACAGTCAATGTGGCCTCCATCCAGGTTACCACGGTTTACCTTCCCCAGTATCCACCAACCCCAAAGGGAAGATAAACAGCTAGGTGGGCTGTGCACCAACTGACAGGCCAGGGTTCGAACTCAGGCCTGCAGATTCATAACTAGGCATGCTAACCACTTCACCATCAATTCACAGACTAAAATAATGTGTTTAAACCCTTGACTGCGGATTTCCTACAAGAAGACCTCACCAAGCTATAGGAATGGAACCAAAAGTGGCTGCTACGATTCAATGAAGAAAAATGTGAAGTCATGCACTTTGGGAGGGGATATCCAGCATGCCGATACCACATAGGAAACACTATTATCCACCACAGAGGTAGAGAAAGACCTGGGAGTATATGTTACCAGGCTATCAATGAAAGCCAAATCCATGCCAATCGCAGCGGACAGGTTAAACTTATTGGCTAAGAAAGTTCATAACTGCACAGATAAGAAGAGGGTACAGGACACTACCAATTCATTACCCACACCACATTACCTGAAGATGACTGGCTGTGGCTTCCCCACTGCCCAAAACTCGGCATTTGCTTGAATTACGAAATCCTTGTCCCTCGTGTCATGACTGCTGCTGCTGCCGAGACCTGCGGACACCAGATCTGTTAATAGAAGCAATATAATTTTGGGGGGAGACTAAGAAACCACTCATATAACAAGAGGAAAGGCATGTAGTTATTCAGAAGCAAAAATATTCATCAACAAGTGTATTAAGGAGAACATACCTTGGCATAAAAACACCCATGAAAGAGTGCTTGAGGGAAAAGAAGAGAACATGCAAACCACTCACAGTAAAATCTCGCATCTAACAAGTTTGTGAATTTACATCCTATGAGTGTTTTTTGGTAGCCACTATTTGTTAGATGCAAGACCTTACTGTATGTAGATGAGAAAAAGAGACTCGGGGTATTCTTCAACAGTTTACTGGCATACTCTCTCCCTGGGTGTTAACATTGGTGGGTCGGCGTACAACAACACGACGCCACGATCGCCTGTACGCCAACCTCCTCCTCATCCTCCTGCTCCTCCTCTACTGCGTACACAAGAGACGGGAAAGAAGAACAATCCTCTCGCCCAACACTTAACCGAAACTAAAAACGGAACGAAAATACACCACTTCAATATTCTCTCTACGCTAGACTGATAAGTGTCTGATATAATGTGGTATTTGATTCCTTACGAGTGTAGTTATTATTATTATTATTATTATTCTTAGTGATATACATTGTCTGTCCTCTCTGGCAACCCTTAAATATATACATAACAACCTTAAGGAGACACATACGGCAGAGTGGTGCGGGTATGTATACTAGTGATTGAGGGGGGACTAGTTCAAGATCGAATTACTCTATCTCTCCGTTTTCTATAAGGAGGCGACCTAATACTTATGTGAAGGGAGACTTGTATAGGATCTAGATACCCTATGTCTCCATTTTTATAAGAGAATGATTTAATACTTGATAGAAGGGAGACTCGTATAACTCTAACTGCCATATTTCTCCCCTTTTTTAAGAAGTTAACCTAATATACTTGATAGAAAGGGGCGATTTAGGATCCAATCACCATATTCCTCCATTTCTTTTGTAAGGGATGACCTAACCTAACTTGTCTCTCCATATTTTGTAAGGGGGTGACCTAATTGTTTCTAGTTTCTTCTTGGAGCAGCAAGTAGCGGGCTTTTTTTTTTTTTATTATAGTTTTCTTTTTTTGTGTGCCCTTGAGCTGCCTCCTTTGTTGTAAAAAAAAAAAAATGTATATGCATTATTGGTGATTAACATAGACTCCTGCGGCAACCTTAAGTGTAGTGTTATAAATAATGTTACAGTTTGGCCAAATTGAACTATTTATATTTATGGCATGGCTGGCTCTGGTGGTGGTGGGGTTGAGAAAAGGTGGGAGAGAGGAAGACAGGGGTGGAGGGGATTCTAGAGTAACTTCAAACTCTCTCATAAACCATTTTACTCTTTTGATGTCATTACGTAAAACAAGGAAATTCAACTGCTTTCCTCTGATGTGAAAAATAGAAGAAAATATAATCTGCTCAAACTTGTGAATTAGCTCCTTACACTTCACTCCGCCATCCACCAATCACATACACGCTAGGGTTGGGAGGGAGAGTGACTGAACCAATGATATGCATGTATTGGGAAAGGAGGCGGAGCTTATTCAATGAGTAATCTGAACAGAGTAGAGGAGAGAAGGACCTGATAAACCACCACCACCACCACCACCACCACCTTAATTGAGCTACAGGTTAACAAATTACCTTCATGGATTCATTTACAGGTTAACTGGCTGCTTGCCCACCTCTCTGACTGAACCTTCGAGTACAAACAAACACGAACGAAGGCCAAACAAACGTTATACACAGACGGTGAAGGCATAAGGGTATGTATTTAAATAAGGGCGACGACGCTAGGCTGCTATGTATATGTTTTTTGTTATTTATACACTATATGTTACATTGGCTGTGTCTAAATGCTACGTGGTAACTCTCAGTCGGTCTGTCATGATGTACATTGTTAGGTTACAGTGAGGCCCGGCGACGGCCCTCCACGCCCGCCCTCTCCTGGCGGGAACGCGACAACAATAACGGGGTTTATTTTGCGACGTTTATTTTTGCAACGCACACACACACACACACACACAAAGAGGAATTGCAGATAATCTCTCTCTCTCTTGCTTTCTTTCTCTCTTTAACTCACATGCTTCAGGGTTAAACTAATGATTATTTTGCGGCATTTATTTTTGCCACACACACACACACACAAAGAGGAATTGCAGATAACCTCTCTCTCTCTCTCTTGCTTTCTTTCTCTCTATCTCACATGCTTCAGGGTTAAACTAATGATTATTTTGCGGCATTTATTTTTGCCACACACACACAAAGAGGAATTGCAGATAACCTCTCTCTCTCTCTCTCTCTCTTGCTTTCTTTCTCTCCTTTACTCACATGCTTCAGGGTTAAACTAATGATTATTTTGCGGCATTTATTTTTGACACACACACACACACACACACACACACACACACAAAGAGGAATTGCAGATAAATCTCTCTCTCTCTCTCTCTTTAACTCACATGCATCAGGTATAAACTAATGATGACTCTTACCCCGAGTACAGATTTGTTTCCTATTTTAAGTCAATCCAAAATAAGCAGCTTTTTATTTACTCAGCATTTCTAAAACATGCTTCATAATACTGCTGTTCTCATGTTGAAAAATGCCTTATTATTTTTGATTTTTTTATAGAGATTAGTGAAGAGAAACTATACAACTGATCTTCAACTTTAGATTACTAGTGGAGAGAAAATTTAACACTGATTTTCATGAAGATTAGTGGAGAAAAACTGTATACCATTAATTTTCATATCATAGGTTAGTGGAGAAAATATACATCTGATTTTCATAATATAGATCAGTCGATATAAACTATGCAGTCGATTTTCATATTTCAAATTAATGGAGGAACTATTGTCACTTGGTTCTCTTATTTTCCTATATATAAAGTACCCGGGTATGTGTTGGGGGTTCTTCCAAATCTGCATCAATAGAGGGCAGCACTTTTACATATTGGTCCCTGTGTCTGGAGAAAGCGACTTAACTCTACATACAAGGACCAATACACACACACGAGTCTTTCCCTCCACACAGAAGCAGGTCAGAAACACCCACAACAAACGTTTGATATATTCGCCACTCACATTGTTTTGTCTACACCTGCGGGTCAAGGCAATGATTTGATTTGCATTTCAGAAATTTAACTCCAGAATTTACGCTGTGTTTGGATAAAATGTTCCCCGTTCATACGCAAAAAAGGCCTCAATTTGATTTCCTTTTCAATGTTGATTGTTTGTGTTTTTGGTAAGTCATGGGATGAGTGCGTAATGGTATATTTAATGGACCAACACACACACACACACACACACACACACACACACACACACGCCTATGCATATACAATTAAGGTGAGAATTTCAACTGTATCATGGTAGAGAAAAAGAGAATAGAAAAACCACATCAATCTTTGGTGTTTTAACCGAGAAAAAGCACATTCAGCGAGTCATGGCGAAGAGCACACACACACACACACACACACACACACACACACACACACACACACACACACACACAGAGGTCAAGTCTTCAACAGCAAAACTCTACACCTTGGGTAAGACTCGTTGCATAAGTGGAGAATCATGACTTGGCTTCCTATACATGTGAGAAGGAAGGGAAGGGGAGAGCAGGAATGGGAAGGAGGGACTGGGGGGAAAAAAATGGGAAGGGAAGGGAACAAAGGGAGGGGATTGCGAAGGGAAGGAATGAGAAGATAGAACAGGAAGGAGGGACTGAGGGAAAAAAATGGGAAGGGAAGGGAACAAAGGGAGGGGATTGCAAAGGGAAGGAATGAGAAGATAGAACAGGAAGGAGGGACTGAGGGAAAAAAATGGGAAGGGAAGGGAACAAAGGGAGGGGATTGCGAAGGGAAGGAATGAGAAGATAGAACAGGAAGGAGGGACTGAGGGAAAAAAATGGGAAGGGTAGTGAAAACATGTAGAAAAAATACAGGGGAAGGGAGAGTTGAGGTCAGGAAGGGAAGGGGAGGGGCATGAAAAAAAAAAAGGAGGGGGATGGCAGGAGCAGAAAGGAGGAACTGAAAAAAAAAATGGGAAGGGGAAAGTACAAAAAAACAGGTTGAAAAAATGCGGGAGAGTTGAGGTCAGGAAGGGAAGGGGAGGGGCATGAAAAAAAAAAGGAGGGGGATGGTATGAACAGGAAGGAGGAACTGAAAAAAAAAATGGGAAGGGGAAAGTACAAAAAACAGGTTGAAAAAATGCAGGAAGGGAAGGGTTGAGGTCAGGATGGGAAGGGCACAGAGAGAGGGACAGGTAAGAAAAAAAAGAAAAGGAGAGTTCAATAACTATAATCATGTATTTCCTTGTAGGTTCGCAAGGGAGAGAGAGAGAGAAAGAGAAGTGGGGGGAAGGTAAAGAGAAGAGTATTTTTAGCCAACAAGTATAAGTATATTTAGAAGCTTCCAAAAATAAAACGGAGTACTCGCTGAAAGATTAAACCGTGAGGGAGATGATGAGGGGCCAAGACTATGTGTTTGAAGGAGGTAAACAGGAAGGATATTTTTAGCTAATCAGTAGAAGTATATTTATAAGTCCCCGAATGATTAAACTACTAAGGAGAGAGGAAGAAGAGAAGAAGAGACAGGATATTTTTAGCTAATCGGTAGAAGTATATTTATGTCCCCGAATGATTAAACTACTAAGGAGAGAGGAAGAAGAGAAGAAAGTAAAGAGTACATTTATAATTACCGAGAAAAAAGTCCCCGAAAGATTAAACTGTACTAAGGAGGATGGAAGAAGAGGAGGCAAACAGGAGGGATATTTTTAGCTAATCGGTAGAAGTATATTTATAAGTCACCGAGAAATAACTCCCCGAAAGATTAAACTGTACTAAGGAGAGAGGAAGAAGAAGAGGGATATTTTTAGCTAATCGGTAGAAGGATATTTACAAGTTACTGAGAAAAAAGTCCCAGAAAGATTAAACTGTACTAAGGAGGATGGAAGAAGAGGAGGGATATTTTTAGCTAATCAGTAGAAGTATATTTACAAGTCACTGAGAAAAAAGTCCCCGAAAGATTAAACTGTACTAAGGAGAGAGGAAGAAGAGGAGGGATATTTTTAGCTAATCAGTAGAAGTATATTTATAAGTCACCGAGAAATAACTCCCCGAAGGATTAAACTGTACTAAAGGGAACAGAAGAAGAGAAAACAAAGAGGAAGTGTTGGGAGAAAGATAGAAGTGGAAAGGGAGAGACATAAGCAGAAAAGGGAGGGCATGGCAATGATGCATAACCGTCACGTCCGCAACAATACAACTTTCTTTTTTACACTCGGTGGATACGAGAGCGACAGCCAACGAAGGAAGGACGAGAAAGAAAAAGACGAAAGCATTATTACATTATTTACAGCTGTTTCAATTTCTCCTTTGTTGCTTAGTTAGTGAATCCCCCAGAACTGCATTTAAAACACCTCCCACTGCTACTACTACTACTACTACTACTATTACTATGGATGATGTTAGTGTTGTTGTCGGCATCATCTACAGACGTAATGCTCCAAAAAACAGGTAAAAGTGTCAATCAACAAGTATTATAAAACCTACAAAACTACGAGGCATTCATCCGTTTTATTTTTTACTTGTTCTTAGTGACAAAAAAAAAATCATGGTTGGTAGGGGTGTGTATGGATTCCTATACACACATACATACATACATACACACACATACGTACATATACACGCATACACATGTGACGACGATAGTAACTTGCATCTTTTTCATTTTGAGCTGAACACTGCACGAAAAAATGGAAAAAAGGAAAAGAGAAAAAAAGCAGTGATTGAAACCCAAACAAACTAGAACCTGTGCTTTCCTAGGCCTATTTTAGCCTTTTTTTTCATACACGTTTTTCCTACGACGAGAATTTGAGAGTAAGGACACTGATGCATTGCTCTAACCCTTTCCGTGACTAAATACACTTCTCGGCATAACACGTACACGACAGTTTCGGCGCTTAGTCTTATTCTCATGCTCATTCTTGTTATGCGATTTGTCCTTTGCATTACACAGGAGGAAAAGTTTACATGGACACTAAATGAGCGAGACTTTCCAAACTAATCTAGTCACATTTTTTCTCAACATCACACGCAGCAAAAACTTCCCAATGAGACTAACCAAACAAGACCTAACTTTGCATAACATCAAACTTTTTTCAGCGTAATAGATATATGTTCGTACCACCTTCTATGCTTTGCTCATCCAATCTTTTCTCCTTCATATTACGTACGGCAAAAAATTCTCAATGAAACCCACCGCCCAAGACCTAACATTGCATAACATCAAACTTTTTTTCAGTGTAATAAACGAACTTTCCACCTCCTAAAGTTTTGCTCATCATGTCTTTTCTCCTTCACATTACGTACGTCACAAAATTACTCATGACACTAACCGCCCAAGACCTAACTTTGCATAACATCAAATTTCCTTCAGTGTAATACGTAGATATATGTTATGTACCAACTTCTGTGCTTTTGCTGGCCATGTCTTTTTCTACCTCACATAACGTACGGCAAAAAGTTCCCAATGGCACTAACCAAACAAGACCTAACATTGCATGACATCAAACTTTCTTCAGCGTAACAGACACACGTATGCAGCACTTTCTACACTTTTGCTGGCCATGTCTTTTTCCCCTTCACATTACGTACAGCAAAAGATTCCTAATGACACCAATCACCCAAGACCTAACATTGCATAACATCACTCTCTCTTCAGCATAATAGATATATGTACGTACCACTTTCCATGCAATTGCTCGTCATGTCCTCTCTTTCACATTATGTACGGCAAAAAGTTATAAAGGACACACTGGCCCAGTAGTCGATCTTCTGCACGCACTAACTTCCAACCTCTCTGAGCTATGTACACTATCTCTAAACTCTTTTAATATCATGCCTTTTCTCCTTCACATTTCCTACACGCAGCAAAAAGTTCCAAAAACACAAACCCAGCGTGCATTGGTGGTGAGACCTTTCAGTTCTTTGCCTGATGGTTTACTCTAGCATGGCTCATAGGGAAAGGTCATCCAGGTAAGGAATCCAGGTAATCCTCAAAACCTTTCTTAGCATAATTCACATAAACACATTTTACGCTAACATTTATCAATTCTGTTTTTCATTTACATTATCCATGGCAAAAAGAATTACCGAGAACGCCAACCTAGGAACTGCATGACTTAAAACCTTTCTTACCACAATTCACCGACATATTTTATACTACCATTTACCAATCCTCTTTTTCATTTACATTATTCATGGCAAAGAAAATTATCAAGAACGCCAACCTAGGAATTGCATGACTTAAAACCTTTCTTACCACAATTCACCAACATATTCTACACTATGATTTACCAATTCTCTTTTTCTTTTACATTATGCACTGAAAAGAAACTACTAAGAACACCAACCTAGCAATCGCCAAGACTCAAAACCACATCTTAGGAGTAACGTATTATAACCCAAGGGACTTTGAACACCCCAGCACGCGATTAACCATCAACATCATTAAAATCACTGCAGACAATCTTAATAACATCATCCCAACAATTACCTCTTTTAATATCTACTATCATCTTCGTCATCAACATTTGGCCTTAAAATCACTGAAAACAAACATTAAACTATCCAACATTTGCCTTTTGCCGAACTTGAATCCAGACCCTAAGAGTAATATAGGATACGCCAGCCAGTTGACTCCTAACATACCAACGCCTGCGAGACTTAATACAAGATCTGACATCATGTATTATAACCCAACTGACTCGTAACACACCTAAGCACAATGGCACGTGAATCTCCTTTTTAGAATGTAGGATAAGCCAGTCAAATCCTAACACACCAGCACTTACAAGACTTAATACAACATCTGACGTCTTGTATTATAACCCAACTGACTCGTAACACACCTGACCACAATGGCACACAAACATCCCTTCGAAAATGGCACGATCAAGACCCTGAAATGATTAGAACCTGATGAACTATGGCACTGAGGTCGTTAATGTAAAGAATATTAACGAAACGAAAGCAGGTTAGTGTATTGGCAAAGGAAGTTATTTAAATCTTTCCGCTTTTATGTCGCTGAAATTAATACCACTGTCCCAGCGCCTCTCTTCCTCGACAAAAATCATCAGCATCATCAACATTGGGCTTTTAAATAACACTGTAGACAACTTTCATGCCATCTCATCATCTATTTTTCTCAACATCAACTATTGTCGTCATCAACATCAACCAGTGGAAACATCTCTATACCATCCGAAGCATCTATCTTTCTCAACATCAACATCGGGCCTTAACATCACTGGACAAATATTAAACTATCCAACATCTGCCTTCTTCAACATCACTATCATCAACATCATTAGAATCAACATCAAATACTACAACTCTTCCACCACCCTATCATCTACATCATTCTCAACATTAACCATCATCATCATCCTCATTTACAGTAACATCACTCAAGACAACTTTCACACCCTCTCAACATCTTCCATTCTCATCATGTCATCTTCTTCATCTCCAGTAACCTTCCCAATACGAGACTCAACCAAAACAACCCAAGACAACACTCCACAGCACAAACCCAATATCAACATTTCTTAAAATTTGCCATCTTCTCTTCATCTCCAGTAACATTCCCATACGAGACTCAACCAAGACAAACCCAAAACAACCCAAGACAAACACACTTCACAGCACTAACCCAAATGTCATCCCTTAAAATTTGCCATGTTTGTCTGTTAAAAATATGCCAAAAAAATCACCAAAATCCAACATCTATCTATCTTAACACATCATTTTTTGTCTCCTCAATACAGCAGAAAAAAAAATGCAAAACTTCCCATTGCATGACAACCCAAACACGATCTATCTTAACATCTCTCATCTCCATCTCTCTTATCTATAGGAAAAATATAGCTAAAACTCCCCCTTGTGACAACCCAGCATCAGTCTCTCTCTCTTAACTGCATATACCAATACAGCAGCAAAAACAGGAACCTCGGTCTTTCTAAACTAACACTTGCCATCCTCGTCTCTTAGAATAACAGCAAAACCCAGCCGAAAATTTTCCTTCCACAGCAAAAATCCAGCATCAAATTTTTTAAAGACCGCAAACAAATAAGACTTCCTCCCATGTTCACCTTCTTTCTGATATCAAAGCACAAACAGTTAGGCATCAACACAGCAATGCCGCAATGCCTACAAACAAACAAACAGCTGGTAATCTTTTCCCGCACCAAGAACAAACGCCCAGAACAAACAATGCCACAAACCACCCTCAAGCGACTCGGCGATGCAAACAAACAGGCCAGCAACACACCATTCACCTCACACCGTCGAACAAACAAACACGAGCACTTCCAAACACCGCCTTGGCACAAACAATCCGTCCAAACAGCAACAAACAAGCAAACGAACAAACAGCAGATCTAACAAGTCAAAGAAGAAAATGAGATAGTATATGTTAAAAGTTGATTCGGTAACAATGTTTTTTTTGTTTTTTTCTCTTGGTTACGTATTATTTTTTTTGCATAAAGTGTCACCCTTAAATTCCCTTCCTCCTCCTCCTCCTCCTCCTCCCTTCCCTGACCCAGCTGTTTTCATTCTCGTCGTATTTATTGACTTTATTAATGTATGTATAAAAATCATGGCGTTTATAATATTGGTTGTTGTTGTTGTTTTTGTCGAGCGCAAATTCTAGCGCTTATAATATCTTGTTGTTGAGAGCTAATTGAATCTTCATGAGAATTTTGGTGCTTTAAAAATTTACAAGTCCTGATTATTTATTATTATCATTAAGGTCAAGATAAGGTCATGTTCAGGGTCAGAGGTCAGGTCAGGTCAGGAGTGCCTTGGGGTGGAGTAACATATCACAAACCCTCAAAATACTTCCCCTTTTTCTTCCTTTCTCCTGCACATCAATGATACTCCTTGGCTTCAGTTTGGAACGCTTCCCTTACGTCTTCAAAAATAAACCCCATATAATAAAACTGCCTTCAGAATACTTCCCTCGCGTCTTCAAAAATAAACCCCAAATAATAAAACTCCTTGCCTTCAGAATACTCCCCTCACGTCTTCAAAAATAAACCCCAAATAATAAAACTCCTTGCCTTCAGAATACTTCCCTCACGTCTTCAAAAGTAAACCCCAAATAATAAAACTCCTTGCCTTCAGAATACTTCCCTCACGTCTTCAAAAGTAAACCCCAAATAATAAAACTCCTTGCCTTCAGAATACTCCCCTCGCCTTCAGAACACTCCCCTCACGTCTTCAAAAATAAACCCCGAACTATAACACTCCTCACTTCAGAACATTCCCTTTACAGCTTCAAAAATAAATGTGTCGTATCCGTAACTTTTGCCTTTGTCTAAAAATAGTCTTTATTTAACAGAGATTACCCGCAATGCATTAGTTTTTCCCTTACATGTAATATTTGAAAGGCATTACCAGAAATATTACCCTGAATCCATTATATTTTCCTTAACTTGTCAGATCCCACGAGAATAAGTTTACTCAATTACGTTTTCTTTTCCTTGTAGTTGGACCCCATAAAACAAACTTGAATCCTCTATATTTTTCTTTAACTTGCAGTCAGATCCCTTTTACAGTAATTTCACGGCATTAGATTCTCTTTCCCTTGCAGTTGGACCACGTAAAACAAACTTGAATCCTCTATATTTTTCTTTAACTTGCAGTCAGATCCCATTTACAGTAATTTCACTGCATTACATTCTCTTTCCCTTGCAGTTGGACCCCATAAAACTAACTTGAATCTATTATCTTTGTCTTTAACTTGGTGTCAGATCCCAGACAAATAACTTCAATCCATTATATTCTTCTTTAAACTTCCTTAACTAGATTATAAGTTACTTGCAGCTGGACCCCATAAAACGAATTTGAATCCACTATCTTTTTCTTTAACTTGGTGTCAGATCCCATTCAAATAGCTGCAATCCATTATATTCTTCTTTAACTTCTTCAAATAGATTTACATTTCCCTCCCTGACTGAAAGCTGCGGAAATTTCTCACTATAGCATACCCTGAATTCGTAATCTATTCTGGTCTACAACAAGCTTCCTGCAGTGTTTAAAAGAGTACCCCTTGGACCACTTGCTCATCCCTGAACCCTTATCTATATCTGCTCATCAAGGGACTGTTTTGATCAATATCAATTTATATTTTCCCTCGATACCCTTTCAAGGATTTCAATAGTAACGATAATAATAATAATAATAATAATAATAGTAGTAGTAGTAATATCCGTGTATAGAGAGAGAGTGTCTTGTGAAGGTCTGAGTCGATCAATCCCCGAGTCTGGAGTTTATGACTTAAATGACATACAGAAAGATTGATAGGTTTTCCATTATATAAAGATACCATTAATATAGACCTCAAAGTATCATCATAATCCTCCGTAGAAGTAAAGATAATTGTATGTACGTAGTTTCTGAAAAGTTCCTGCACGTAAAATCATCAATAATAAATTCAATAGATACAGAAAGACTGATAAGTTTTCCATTATATAAAGATACCATTAATATAGACCTCAAAGTATCATCATAATCCTCCGTAGAAGATAAATGTATATACGTAGTTTCTGAAAAGTGTCAACGTAAAAATATCTATAATTAATTCTCTATATAAACGCTTCTAAAAACAATGATTCACGATAGATCCCAAAATAACATATATATCGCTATGATGGTTACACTATATATAGATAACTGTAGGGAGGTTCTGGGTGACAAACATCTATGGTAAAAAGATATATAATGAATCGTCTATATAAACATTCTTTGACGTAAAAAAGGTATCTATCGGTCCCGAAAGAATATATATGAATCCCTATGAATAAGACACTGTATAAAGATATCTGTGCCACATTACAATTAAGTTATATAAAGAAGAAAAGAATAGAGAAGAAGAAAACACAAAGAAACAGAAAATGAAGGAGGAGGAGGAGGAGGAGAAAACGAAATTTGATGATGATGAAAGAGAAACGAAAAACAAACAAAAATTAATCTAAAGTAAAAGATTGATGGAGCTTTCTTAAGAGTGGATGTGAAGGGCAAAGCAATATTAAGTCTACAAGGATGTGGAAGAGGTTATAATAAGGAGGTTCCAATGATAAAAAAAACAATTCCCAGGGCACAACAAAAATCGCTATCGGCATATCAACCACCCAGCTGCCTACCCTGTTATCCACCCCAATTGATCATCCCTATTAACTACCCCAATTAGCCCCCGTACAGAATATTGAAGGCCCTAAATTAGTCCCTATACGCTAGAGAGAATCAGTAACATCCCTAAATTAGTCCCTATACGCTAGAGAGAATCAGTAACATCCCTAATTTAGTCCCTATACGCTAGAGAGAATCATTAATGTCCCTAATTTAGTCCCTATACGCTAGAGAGAATCGCTAATGTCCCTAATTTAGTCCCTATACGCTAGAGAGAATCGCTGACGTCCCTATGTTAATGACCCCCTAAATAATTATCACAAGTAAGGTGCAAATGAAAAGGTTCCTATTAGTGGTAAATGAATGACTCTGCTGTGGTTCCTTTAGTCATGCTCCTTTACCCCCGTCCACACGATCATCAGTGCCGTGTGATCGCATGGACGCGGACTCGGTTATTCTTACAAACTTTGGGTCCCTGATAAAATTAAATAACTTGTTCCCTGTCAACCCTAAATGACTCCTTTAAGTATTACCCTAAAGCAAAAGATCCTGACCCTAAATGAATGAATGGTATTACTCCTTTAGGTATGTCTTTCAAGGCCCGTTACCCTAAATGAACGACTCCTTGAAGTATTACCCTAAAGCAAAAGATGCTGACCCTAAATGAATGAATGGTATTACTCCCTTAGGTATGTCTTTCAAGGCCTGTTACCCTAAATGAACGACTCCTTGAAGTATTACCCTAAAGCAAAAGATCCTGACCCCAAGTGAATGACTGGTATTACTCCCTTAGGTATGTCTCTCAAGGCCCGTTACCCTAAATGAATGACTGGTATTACTCCTTTAGGTATTGTCTTTCAAAGCCCAATACCCTAGATTATTGGGGCGTTATATCTTGGCGCCACAACTGCTGGGTCATATGGCGCCCCGTTACCCTAAATGAATTACCTTTTTACTCCTTTGCTTTAACTTTTCATTCCTCAAAGTCCCTTAAATCTAGCTCTTAACTGATCTTAATAAACGAAGGAGATTAATCTGAACTGATCCCTTAAATGAATGACTTTTCTACTCCTTTGCTTTCTTCTTCATTCCTCAGTCCCTTAAATTTAGCTCTTAACTGATCTTAATAAATGAAGGAGATTAATCTGAAGTGATCCCTTAAATGAATGACGTTTTTACCCCTTTGCTTTAACTTTTCATTCCTCAAAGTCCCTTAAATCTAGCTCTTCACTGATCTTAATAAACGAAGGAGATTAATCTGGTGATCCCTTAAATGAATCACTTTTCTACTCCTTTGCTTTCTTCTTCATTCCTCAGTCCCTTAAATTTAGCTCTTAACTGATCTTAATAAACGAAGGAGATTAATCTGAACTGATCCCTTAAATGAATCACTTTTTTACTCCTTTGCTTTCCTCTTCATTCCTCAAAGTCCCTTAAATTTAGCTCTTAACTGATCTTAATAAACGAAGGAGATTAATCTGAACTGATCCCTTAAATGAATCACTTTTTTACTCCTTTGCTTTCCTCTTCATTCCTCAAAGTCCCTTAAATCTAGCTCTTCACTGATCTTAATAAACGAAGGAGATTAATCCGAACCGATCCTCTAAATTATATGTAAATGTATATTATTTTTCTAACATCATGAAAATACGCATAACAAAAAAATATAAATCATGGCAACATTTTAACTTTCGCTTTTCACATTTTCACTTCGTCTGCCAAATATTTTCCTCCATAATTTTTCCTGTCGATCTTTTTTTTGTTACTTATTCCAGATTTTGATTTTTGTGTGCTGAATTCTGTCAATATACTTTCTCGTCCTGTATACACGTAATACTAAATAATAACACACAAATGATTACGCAGCACACACACACGCACACACGCACACACATTCCTCAACAAAATAAACAAGTCAACCAACAAGTCTTTTAAACGTGACATCAACACAACACACATTTGCATCCACCTCAGCGCGACGCGGCCGAGAAAAAAGGCATCCGACAATATCTACAAATTACTTTTTTTTTTCTGCTATGTTTTTGGGGCGTTTATATTATTTTTTTCTTTACTCAACAATGCTAAGCTATTGGACTCACTATCTCTCGCTTACTTACTCGCTCACTCTCTCAATCTCGCTCTCTCTCTCTCTCTCTCTCTCTCTCTCTCTCTCAATCTCACTCTCTCTCTCTCAATCTCGCTCTCTCTCTCTCTCAATCTCGCTCTCTCTCTCTCTCAATCTCGCTCTCTCTCTCTCTCAATCTCGCTCGCTCTCTCTCTCTCTCGCTCACTCACTCCCTCTCTCAGAATACTCCTTTATATAGATTCTCTAACATCATAACATTAATATAAACTTTAACCTCTATTTACTATTTTCTTAAATTCTCTCCTAAACCAACACACAATTTGAATAGAATTTTTATAAGTGCTGTAAACTAGAATATATAAACTCTTGAAAACTACTTATTTATATATCTTCTGTAAACTCCTTCCTTCCCCTAACACCTTGTGAGACCTAATAGAGGATAGTGTAAATTCAAACTATCTTTTTTTTGTCAATTGTTTTTTTTTTCTTTATATTTTGTCTTCCTCTTTCTTTCTCCTTATTTAACAATCAACTTTTTTTTCTTGTTTAGGT
Organism: Eriocheir sinensis; assembly: GCF_024679095.1. NCBI lineage: Eukaryota > Metazoa > Arthropoda > Malacostraca > Decapoda > Varunidae > Eriocheir > Eriocheir sinensis. The sequence goes on from NC_066557.1 coordinate 8,801,771, forward strand.
TTCTTCTTATTTAACTTTCTTTTTATTTATTATTTAACTTTCAAACTATTTTTTTCTTCTCTCATTTGTTTTTTTCTTTCTTTTATTTCTTCTTAATTAACTTTCTCTTCTTATTTTTCTTATTTAGCTTTCAAACTATTTTTCTTCCCTATATTGTTATTTTTTTCTTCTTTTAATTTATTCTTATTTAACTTTCAAACTACTTTTTTTCTCTCAATTATGTTCTTTTCTCTTCTTTCTATTTCTTCTTATTTATCTTTATTTTCTTTATATAATCTCATTCACAAAACCCTCATCATATCCTTTATCCGAGTGTTATTTCTTTCCCCCTTTTTCTCTTTTCCTTCTACTCCTTTTCTCCTCCTCTTTTTTTATCTTGTTTTTTTTTGTGAGTGTGAATTAAGATGATTGTTTTCTTCTTTGAGTTATTCTTTTCTTTTCTTTTTTTTCTCTTTTCATCATCCTCAAAATATGATGTTAGTTTTTTCTTCTTTTTATCTTCTTTCCACTCCACACACACACACACACACACACACACACACACACACACACACACACACACAAATAAATATAGAAATCACATTAACAAGCAAAACACTCCTCCTCCTCCTCCTCCTCCTCCTCCTCCTCCTCCATCAACAAAATCAACAAAAACTACAAAAAAACGAAAGGCAAAACTTAGCGATAAATCCTGTCGTCATCTTTTCACTTCCTGACGATAGCGGTGTGTGGATGTGGATGGCTGAGTGGGTGGGTGGGTGGGTGGATGACGAGGGTAGCCGTTCGTCAATCCATTTTTTCATCCATCTGTGAATTCCTCCGTTTTTTTCTGAGTTTCTTCATCTTGGTCTTTTTTTTTTGTTTTGTTATCTGTCTATTTTTTTACTTTTTTGTCCCATCTTTTTTCTTCTGTATCTGTTATGTCTGTATTTCCTATCTTCTTTTTTGGGTCTGTTATTGTCTATCTACTTCTGTTAATGTCTCTCTCTGTCTATCTCTATTAATATGTCTCTCTGTCTGGCTGTTTGTATGTCTATCTCTCTATCTCTTTTTATCTGTCTGTATCTCTACCTCTCTGTCTTCTCTTTCTCTCCATCTAACTATCAATATTTCTGTCTATTTCTACCTCTGTCTGTCTATCTTCTCTGTCTCCCTATCTCTTAATCTATACCTGTCTGTTTATATCTATCTCTGTCTCCTCTCTGTCTCTCTATGTCTGGCTAGGTGTTTGTGTCTGTCTCTGTCTGTCTGTCTCTATCCTTGTCTGTGTCAGTCTTCATCCGCCCTCATCCATAGCTCAGGAGGATGACGTGACGGGGCGGTAGTAGCGGATGCCATTGATCTGAAAGAGGGAGCGGATGAGTGGATGAGTGGGCGGGTGAGAGGGTGGGTGAGTGGATGAGTGGGTGAAGAGTGGATGAGTGGGCGGGTGAGAGGATGGGTGAGTGGATGAGTGGGTGGGTGAGTGGATGAGTGAGCAAGTGAGAGAGGTGGTTGAATGGCTATGATGGATGAGCTGATCTTCCCTTTTCCTTCCTTTTCTTTTTTCCCTTATTTTCACTTTTCATATTTTCTCTTCTTTTCTTTCCCTTACGTTCCCTTCGCATCCTTTCCCTTCCCTTCCTTTTCATTCTTCCTCTTTGTTTCTTTTCATCCTTTCCCCTCCCTTCTATCCTCTTATCTCTCCATTTGTCTACCCTTTTATTTTCATTTCATTCTTTCATTTCACTTTCTTTTGCCTTATCTCCTTTCTTTCACTTTTCCTTCTCTTCCTCTCCTTTTCTCTACCTAACCTCAACACACACCATAAAACATTCAGAACTTTCCTTACTTTCCCTTCCCTCTCCCCTCCCTCTACCTTTCTTTTCTTTCTTTATCTTTCCTTTTCTTTCCCTTCTCTTATGTTCCCTTTCATCCTTTCTCTTCCCTTCCTTCCTTTTTACCTATCTTTCACTTACTCTTCCTTTCTCACTCCCTTCCCTTGTCATCAATTCGCCTCCTTTCAATTCTTTTCTCCTCTCTTCCCTTCCCTTTCATTCCCTTCCCCTACCTAACCTCACCATACACATTAAATTACCTTATGTTCCCCCCCTCCTCCTCCTCCCCTTCCCTCTAATACACACTCCCTCTCCATTCCCATCCCCTTCCCTCTCACCCTCCTCCCTCTACTCACCGTCATGTCGTGTTCGGTGATGTAGGCGGGTATCTCCAGCTGGTCCGGGTCAATGATGTCATACAGGTACTCAACGCCGGGTACGGAGTGCACCTGGAAGTAATTAGTGGAAGTGGTTAGTGGAATTGGGTTTTGTTTTATTTTTTTGTAATTTAACTTTTCCTTGCTTCCTTTCTATAACCCTTTTTTATTTTAGTTTCCCTCATTCACTTTTTTTTTCTTTCTTTTCCTCACACATAAATATACTTACTAACACATAAATATACTTACACAAATATACTTACTCACATAAATATACTCACTCACACATAAATATACTTACTCACACATAAATATACTTACTCACACATAAATATACTTACTCACACATAAATATACTTACTCACACATAAATATACTTACTCACACATAAATATACTTACTCACACATAAATATACTTACTCACACATAAATATACTTACTCACACATAAATATACTTACTCACACATAAATATACTTACTCGCACATAAATATTACAACGCACACATTCATATCAATTTTTCCTTCTTTTCCTTTAACTTTCCTTCCTTCCCTTTTTCCTTTCCTGCTTTATACATCCAAACACTCATACCCAAAATTTTCATCACTTTCTTTTCCCTACACTTTCTCTCCTTCCCTTTTCCTGCCCCTACACAGATATACACATACACATATACACACATACATACATGAGATTGAAAAAGTCCAAATATCAAAGTACTGTTAAAAATTGAAACTATATATGGAATGGTTTCAACCCCTGACTTTTCTATTTCTATTCCTCCTCCTCCTCCTTCTCCTTCCTTCTTTTCTCTATTCCCCTTATTTTTGCTCATAATTATTCCTCCTCCTATCTTTCCCTCCATTCTCTTCTTCCTCCTCCTCCTCCTCCTCTTTCTCTTCTCCATTTCCCTTATTCACTCCCTCCCTTCTGCCCATAGCTAATCTCCCTTCCATCATTCCCTCCATTCTCTTCTTATCTTCTCCTCCTCCTCTCCTCCTCCTCCTCTTTCTCTTCTCCATATCCCTTATTCACTCCCTCCCTTCTGCCCATAGCTAATCTCCCTTCCATCATTCCCTCCATTCTCTTCTTACCTTCTCCTCCTCCTCTCCTCCTCCTCCCCCCATCACCATCAAACCAATCTATGGCACCATAAAACAAGGGAAGAGCACCACTAGGGCCAATATCACCACCAATACTGCACCACCATCATCACCATCATCACCAATTTCTCCTTCTTCCCCATTTCTTTCATTTTTTCTCCCTCTTCCTTATTCCTTTGCCTACATTTTTTCTCCCTTCCCTCTCCATCCCCCTTATTTTCCTCTTCTTTTCCCATTTTCTTCACTCCTTTCCTCTCTTTTCCCCCTCATCTTATCCTTTTTCTTTCTCTATTCCCCTCACTTTCCTTTTTTTCCCCTCTTCTTCATTCCCCTTTCCCCCTCTTCCATATTCTTTCCTCCTTATATCCTTGCTTTACTCTTATTTTCCTCTCTATTCTTCCTCACTTTCCTCTTCTTTTCCCTTCTTCCAATTCCTTTACTCTTTTCTCTCTCATTTTCCTCTCTTCCATATTCTTTGCCTGTTTTTTCCTCTCCATCCCCCTTATTTTCCTCTTCTTTTCCCATTTTCTTCACTCCTTTCCTCTCTTTTCCCCCTCATCTTATCCTTTTTCTTTCTCTATTCCCCTCACTTTCCTTTTTTTCCCCTCTTATTCATTCCCCTTTCCCCCTCTTCCATATTCTTTGCTCCTTATTTCCCTGCTTCACTTTTATTTTCCTTTCTATTTTTCCTCAATTTCCTCTTCTTCTCCCCTTTCCCAATTCCTTTACTCTTTTCTCTCTCTCATTTTCCTCTCTTCCATATTCTTTGCTCTGTTTTTTCCTCTTACTTTCCTCTCTATTCCAATTCATTTCCTCTTCTTTCCTCATTTTCCCCATTCCTTTTCTCTATTCCCACTCACTTTCCTCTCTTCCATATTCCTTTGCCCTGTTTTTTTCCTCTTACTTTCCTCTCCTTTCCCCATTTTCTTCACTCCTTTCTTCTCTAAACCCCTCATTTTATCCTCTCTTCCACACTCCTGTCCTTGTTTTTTCCTTGCTTTCTTTCTCTATTCCCCTCACTTTCCTTTATTTTCCCTTCTTACCCATTCCTGTTAACCTATTTTTCCCTTCTCCCTTATTCCTTTATCCTCCTCTTTTCTTCATCTCATCTCATGCTTACCTTGTGCTTGATTTGCGGCGCCATGAAGGTCGTGAACCACCAGGTCATAATCTTGGTCCACAGCGTCGGGTGCACGATGTAGAACGCCTTCAGGTTCTTCTTGTACCTGGGAGGGGTGATGAGGGGACAGGTAGGGTGGGTAGTTAATTAAGAGGGGGAGGGGGGGAGAGAGGAGGGGGGGTGTCAGGAGTGTGGGGTGTGTTGGGTTATGTGTGGTGAAGGGGTGAGGAAATGGGGGTGGGGGTGTTGGGGAAAATGGGGGAATTGGGGTGTTTGTGTATTGGGGAGAGTGTATTGGGGAAATGGGGGTGTTGAGGTAGAGGGGGGGGATGGGAGTGGTAGATGGGGGGATGGGAGTGTTGGGGAAATGGGGGAATTGGGGTGTGTATGTGTATTGGGGAAATGGGGGAATTGGGGTGTGTATGTGTATTGGGGAGGGGGTGTTGAGGTAGAGGAGGGGATGGGAGTGTTGGGAAAATGGGGGAAATGGGGTGTGTATGTGTATTAGGGAGAGAGTGTCTTGGGGAGGGGGTGTTGAGGTAGAGGAGGGGATGGGAATGTTGGGGAAATGGGGAAATTGGGGTGTGAGGAGGGGATGGGAGTGTTGGGGAAATGGGGAAATTGGGGTGTGTATGAGAGTTGGGGGAATTGGGGTAGAGGGGGGGGATGACGGTGTGTGTTTTATTGTGATCTGTTTTTCTTTTTTCTTTCTCCTCCTTCCTTCCTTCCTCCCTTCTCATCCATCCATCTTCTCTATTAAAACTAAGGGAAACAAATGACAATCTAATCTCTCTCTCTCTCTCTCTCTCTCTCTCTCTCTCTCTCTCTCTCTCTCTCTCTCTCTCTCTCTCTCTCTCTCTCTCTCTCTGTACTTCTATCTGTCTGTCTATCTTCTACCTCTTCATCTGTTTTTCTTTCTCCTCCTTCCTTCCTTTCTCCTCCTTTCTCATCCATCCATCTTTTATATTAACACTAAGGTAAACAAATGAGAGTCTAATCACCCCATCCAATTCTCCTCCTGTACCCAAACCTTTCCTACCCCACTCATCCCTCTCCACCCCCATTCCCAAAACCCCAACCATTTAACCATTTGCCCTATTTTTCCCTTCTTCCCCATTCCTTTATCCAATGTTTCCTTCATCTTCCTCTCTTTTACCTTTCTTTCTATTCCTTTCACTTTCCTTCCCTTTCCTCCACTTCATTCTCCTTTCATCACATCACCTTTTTCTTACTCCTCTTTACCCCCCTACCCCCAACCCCAACGAAAACACGTCACTCACTTGTACTCCAGCATGTCATAAACGTGTCTGATCCAGGAGAGCGAGGGGTGGTTCTCGGTGGTGGTGATGGTGTGGAAGTAGACAACCACATAGTCCCCCCTCACCAGCGGGTCCAGCAGCGAGATGAGGTACAGCAGCGCCTGGGGGGAAGGACGGGGTGAGGGGTGAGGAGGGGAATGGGGGGTGAGATAAATGGTGTAGGGGTGTGTGTTTGTATAAATGGGCGTGAGGGAGAAAGAGGCAAGGTCATGTATATGTAGGATAGACCGAGATAGAGAGGGGATCAGATAGCTTTGTCGGTCTCGTCTCCTTGTTGTTCGTGTTGCGTCATCAATCGTTTATCTCGTTACTCGTTTATCTATGGCTGGTATCATAAGACCCCTTCGCTTCCCACATCAACTATTTCTCAAGGTCAAAGAGGGGGTCAATCGGGGTCTAATGAGTGTTTCTTTAGGTTCATGGTACAGAGGAAGGGCTAAACTACCCCCACGGTCATAAAACTACTACTGGAAATGCCCAAAACTCAGACGAAAGCCTTGACAAATGTGTGTACTTGGGTGAGGAAATGTTTAGTGATACGGCCCATATATATACACTCAATCACCTCTTTTATGTGTCTTGTCCGTGTCAATGACCTGTGTGATTTTTGTCAATAAAGTAACCCTGGCGGATATTGCCTTTCTCGATCCGTGAACCAATTGGCGCTTAGAACACTCACTAAATCATCTACAGGTTCAGGTGGGTGGGATGCTGGGTCAAAACGGGTCTACTCCCACACGCACATGACGTCAGTGAGACCAACAGAGGTATGAATAAAAGAGTGGGGTCTGCCTACCTACATGCCTGAAACTGCTCTCTCTACTTTGTACTTTATGTAATGATATGTTTTTTCTCTTCTTTCCTCCGATATTTGCAGACGTAACTAAAATTTGCGTGGGCTTCAAGTGAGGTGCTGAGGTTTACTTTTAGCTTGATTTGATTAAGAGAAGATGGCGCCACTATAAACACCTGCCTGCGCCATGACGGGCTGGGGCCGACTACCATCCAGCCCCCTCAAGCACACGCGTAATAAAAAAATAAAAATCTGAAAGTGTGGTATGTAGCCCTTGCGTCAACACTAACTTTAAAACACAATACAACTCTAAGGTCTCCGTATGAACAATTAGCTCCCTATACAGCCTCTTAACAATCGCTGGGCTAAACAAGCAGCAAGGTCAATTCTAAGCTCCCCTTCCACCCTAAGCCTCCTCACCTTATCCAAGTTGATCTCGTTGAACCTGAACCACTTGCCGATGAAGATGACCACGGGCCGCCCGAACTTGTCGAGGCCGCACTGGTACAGACACCCGATGCCCGACACCTCAGACAGGTCCTCGTTCTTGGCGCGGCGCAGCAGACGCTCATACCTAGGAGGGAAAGAGGGGGGGGATGAAGGGGTGAGATTGAGGGTGAGTGAGGGGGGGGGGTTGAGGGTTATAGGAAGTGTTGCGGGGGTGGGGAGGGTTGTGAAAGGGGAGGGTTTGGTGAAGGGTGTTTGGGGATTATGGGAAGTGAGGTGTCGGGGAGGATGGGGCTTTGGATGTGGGGAGAGTTGGGGGGAAGGATGTTGGGAGCGGGGGAAGGTAGGGAAGGGTAGTTGTGGGGGTGAGGTGTCTTGGGAAAGGGGTTATAGAGAGGAGTTCAGGAGTTAGGAGGGTGGGGATAGAGGGGATGTTGAATTTCAGGGGGTAAAGGTGGGGGTAGTAGGAAGAGGTTGTGGGGTGAGGGGTGGGGTGAGGTGTCTTGGGGAAGGGGTTATAGAGAGGAGTTCAAGGGTTAGGAGGGTGGGGGAAGAGGGGATGTTGAATTTCAGGGGGGGGGGGTAAAAGGTGGGGGGTAGGAAGAGGTTGTGGGGTGGTGAAGGGAAGGATGAGGTGTCTTGGGGAAGGGGTTATAAAGAGGAGTTCAGGAGTTAGGAGGGTGGGGGAAGAGGGGATGTTGAATTTCGGGGGGGGGGTAAAAGGTGGGGGGTAGGGGGAGGTTGTGGGGTGGTGAGGGGTGGGATGAGGTGTTTGGGGAGGGTCTTTTCATTACACTTCCTTCTCCCCCTCCATGTTCTCTTCTCCCAAACAATCCTTTCCCTCGTAAGTAGCATTCAGGCACTCAATTCTCCTCTTAAAACTACCTACTACATTACCTTAACTACCACTCAGAGGTGGGCAAGTGCGGTACTTAGTGCGGTAGTGCCGTAGTACCGCATCACAAAAAAAGTACCGCACTACCGCAAAATTTCTGAAAATACAGCACTACCGCGGACCGCACTAAAAAACCTGCGGTACTCTTTTGCGGTACTTTGGAATCTATCGAAGACATTTGCAGCGCGGCATGCTCACAGGTTTTTTTTTTTTTTTTCCAGTGAATCGGACTCAGTCAATCGGTATCAGTCATCAGACTCAGTGATTCAATCATTCTGGCTTTTCAGTTATTGTCCAAAATTAAATCCTAAATAGACAGACTAACTTAGGGCCGCTTTCATAGTCGTTTTGTTTGTTTTGATCGTTACTAATGGTGCCGAACGACGCTATAGTTTTCCACGTGAAACTGGCGGATGGGGTAGTGGAGGCTGCGGGGGAAGCGAGGTGTTGAGAGTGTGTGGTAAGGTGCGGGGCTAGGCTAACCCCGCAGCCGCCACTACCCCATCGGCCAGTTTTAAGAGGAAATTCTAAAGCGGTGATCGTCGCCACTGGTAACGATCACAACAAAACGACTGTGAAAGCGGCCTTAAACTACTGCACTGCGAGTCTTCTTTAACCCGCGCGTGGTGCCGGCCGATTTTTCATTGTACTATTTTAAGCAAGTTTCCTTTGTTTGGATAGCCAGGATAGGCACTTAGTATTATTTTATTTTGACTACCGATACCGCAGTACCGCACTACCGCAACCGCACTACTCCGGAAAAAGTACCGCACTACCGCATCTGCACTACTGATTTTTCAGTACCGCGCCCACATCTGCTACCACCCCTCTTCTTCCTCCTCCCATACATTATTTTTATTACTCTCTAAATCCTTCAGTACAAACCCATCACACTAAACCATCCTCAAATAACTACTTACTCTCATTCACTACCTATCGTCCTATCCCCCTGTGGAGTCATTTTCATCGTCCGTAGCATTCAAACAATTCTCCTCTTACAACTACTGATCAGATTTTAACTATCATATCTCTTCCTTCTCTTCCTTTACAGTCGGTTTTCCATATCCTCGTTCTCCTCTAAAAACTCCCCATCACACTTAAACTTCACTACCATAACTATTCTCTTCTTCCCCTTCTTTCAAACTCGTATATACCACCACTTCACAACCACCCCAACCAGTGTTAACATATTATCGTACTCAGAACATCGCATATATCAGTTCCAGGGCCCAAAAACTCTCGTACCCAGACAAATAACGAGATTCCAGTTCAAGTTATCGTTAAAAGCGTTACATATGGGCGTTTGTTTACGATGGTCGTGAGTCAGAAACCGGAAAATACCATGTGTGTTTACGATGGTCGGGAGTGTGTTTACGATGGTCGGGAGTCAGAAACCGGAAAATACCATATGTGTTTACGATGGTCGGGAGTCAGAAACCGATAAATACCATGCGCTGGGTGGCTGAGTACGATAATTTGATAACGCTGAACCCAAACCCAACAACACAACCACCACCTTATGTATGCACCTACATCTTCTGTAAATACCCATCACCACCATCATCATCCCCTTCTTTTCTCACACGCATTCACCCCACCAACCCACTAACCACATCGTCTCCAGTGACTTCAACCCACCACAATCACCACCTCCTTTTCTCTCTTCTCCCACCACCACGAAACACACACTCACAACTTCCACCCCAAAACCAACCACCCACCTTTGTTTCTGCTGCAGGTCGGTGGTCATGGAAGCTGTCTCAGGATCGGCCGTGGCATACGAGGGCTGGCCGCCGAGAAGCCGCTGTTTATCTATGTCCTCCTCCATGTGGGAGAAGGCGTGCTCACCGACGCTCACCGAAGACTGGAGCTGCGCCGCCAAGTCCGCTGAGTCCTCCACGTCTGAGTGTTGAGAGGGAGGGACAGGATATGAGAGAGGCGGTGGTTGGTGTGTGAAGGATGGATGAGGGATAGGGGCATAGCGGGGATGGTCAAAGTCTCTAAGAGGAGGTTGTGTTTTGTAAGGGTTTGTGGGTGAGTTTGTGTGTTTGTGAGGGTTGAGGAAGAGGGAGAAGGGAGTGAGAAATGTGGTTTGTGAGAGGGTGGATGGTGTGTGTGTGTGTGTAGGGGGGGGAGAGTGAGGGAGGGATGGGCTGGTTTAAAAGAAGGTCGTGTTTTGTAAGGGTTTGTGTGTGAGTTTGTGTGTTTGTGAGGGTTCAGGAAGAGGGAGAAGGGAGTGAGAAATGTGGTTTGTGAGAGGGTGGATGGTGTGTGTGTAGGGGGGGGGGAGAGCGAGAAGGGGATGGGCTGGTTTAAAAAAAGGTTGTGTTTTGTAAGGGTTTGTGGGTGAGTTTGTGTGTTTGTGAGGGTTGAGGATGGTGTAAATAAATGGAGGGGATGTCTTGAGAGGTGGTTTGTGAGATGTGTGGGGGAAAGGGAAGGATGGGGATGGTTTAAGAAAGGGGGGTTGTGTGTTGTGGGTTTACATAAGAGCTGGGTGTGTATTCTGGGTTTGGGTGAGGATGTGGGTTTACTGTGTGTGTGTGTGTGTGTTTACAGTAAAGGAAGCAGCTCAAGGACAAAAATGAATCAGTAAAAGAAAGCCCCTTAATCACTGCTCCTATAAAGAAAAATAAAGATGTGTAGTCAAAAGAGAGGCTAATTTCGGGTGGAGAGGTGTCTTGATACTCTATTGAAAGTGGGCAAGTCATAGGCAGGAGGATATTCAGAGCGCGGATTTGGGTTTGCAGAGTTTATGTGTGGGTTTCGAAGCCTTTCCCGAACCCTCTAGTGAAGCCTCGAGAGCTGCTTCAAACACACAAGCCTTTCCCGAACCCTCTAGTGAAGCCTCGAGTGCTGCTTCAAACACACAAGCCTTTCCCGAACCCTCTAGTGAAGCCTCGAGAGCTGCTTCAAACACACAAGCCTTTCCCGAACCCTCTAGTGAAGCCTCGAATGCAGCTTCAAACACACTCCCTCATACACAACTTCAAATTTGATAATACAATTTACACGATGAAAAAGTAATATACACGATGAATAATAATTATAAACCATAACCATCAATCATTTGTATTTTATGTCTCTTGTGTTTAAAAAAGAAAGGAGGCTACAAACAATAAGCGATTTCGAATTCAGTTTACAATAGTTATAAAAATGCAAGAAAAAAATAATTTGCAGTTAGAGGAACAATAATATCACCTTAAAATGGTTGGAAATAATTCACTCATTTGCATATATATATTTTATCTTGTGTATAAAAAAAGACAAACTACAAATAATAAGCTGTTCCGAATTCAGACATTTCACGGTAATTATAAAAAATGGAAGAAAGAAATAGTTGCAGTTATGGGGAAAAAAATAACACCTTGAAATGGTTCAAAATAATTCAATGTAATAAAACACCAGAGTCACCCTTTGAAAAATCACTGTAAAAGATTATATGCAAAAAAAAACAAAAAAAAAAAAACAGTTACATGAGTAGAAATAATAACTCAATGTATAAAAAAAAACAGTTGGAAGAGAAAAAAAAAAGGCGTTAAAATCCGAATAAATACTCAAAACGTAACAAAAATATCAGTTAATTGCAAAAGTGAAATGCGAAAAAATTAGCCCAAGAGTAAAACCAAAATATAAACCAAACTTACCAAACTAAACACTAATAACCCTCAAAAACAAGCCATACAGTACTATCCCCCAAGTAAATGAATAAGATAAAAAAAAACACATCTACCTGTTATCCCCGTAAAGGAAGGTAATATCCCCAACCAAAATTACTAAACTAAACACTAATAAACCTCAAAAACAAAACATACATTAATATCCCCCAACCAAATGAATAAGACCAAGAAACACATATATCTACCTGTTATCCCCGCATAGGAAGAATTATTCGAGTTGACGGACGGGGAGCGATCCGCCGAACCGGGCAGAATCAACCTCACCTCGTCGCTTTCTATCATCATTTCTGCGCTTCCCACACACACACCACTGCGCCCACACCACCCGCACCTCCCCTCACCCCCGCACCACCATCACCAGTCAGGGGGAAGGCGTGGTAACGGTGAAAATGGTGTTTGTTTAGGTTTGTTTATGAATGCGGGTGACGGTGTCGGAGATGGCTGACTTCGGTGCAATAGACGGATTCCTTTTCTCCTTTTATTGATTTCTTTCAGTTTCTTCGTCTATTCCGTTCCGTCACTTATTCATGTTCACCTTTGCGCTATTTGTGGACGGCCTGTGAGTATTGATTAGCGGACGTTGCGTTGGAATATAGATAATTGAAAGGTTAGTTTGGCTATTTCAGGGAGAGGGAGATGATGGTGGTGGTGGTGGTGGTGGTAGTGTTTGTGCTTTTTTTACGGGGTTACTAAATGGTGTGGATGACGTAAACACCCCCCCCCCCCCCACACTCACGGATGAATGAATCACCACCACTCTTACCACACTGCCTCCATCACCACCACCAGTTTCACCATCACCACCACCACTGACTCATCACCACTAACTCATCACCATCTACACGTAATACTGACACCATCACCATCACCACCATCATCACTACCACCACAAACACAGCTGTCATCACCATTCTCTCCCTCATCATCACTACCACCACAATCACTATATCAATAATATCACCACGAGTGTTGCATCATCACCATCACCACCACAAACATAAATGTCATCACTATCACCACCACTACAATCACTTATAACACTGACACTATCACAGTCACCACCACCACCACCATCACCACCATCACCATGTCTGTTCCTCCTCCTCCTCCTCCTCCTCCACCATCATCACCATTATCATCACCATCACCACCATCACCGCACTGAATCACTCTCACAACACAACTGCACGGACTCCACGGCTGAAATGTCACTGAGGAAGAGGAGGAGGAAGAAGAGGGGGAGGAGGAAGAGGAGGATGTGGAGGAGGAGGAGGAGGAGGAGGAGGAGGGAAGAAGCGGATGGTTGTTAAAAAAGTTAAAAATAATACGAGTTAATAATATGAGAGAGAGAGAGAGAGAGAGAGACATTTACCTTAGCACTGACCGCTTGCCTTAACTCCTCCTCCTCTTCCTTCTCCTCCTCCTCCTCCTCCTCCTCCTCCTCCTCTTCCACCTCGTTCTCCCACACCTCGTCTCCATTCTCTTCGATCTGATTTTTCTTTCATTCTCCTTCTCCTCCTCCTCTTCTTCTTCTTCTTCTTCTTCTTCTTCCCCTCCTCCTCCTCCCCTACCGCAATTTTTCAATAACAATCACAGAACAAAAGCAACAGCCATTTGCGATACGATCAATCCTCTCTCTCTCTCTCTCTCTCTCTCTCTCTCTCTCTCTCTCTCTCTCTCTCTCTCTCTCTCTCTCTCTGTATGATAGTTCGTACGTATACAACTGTTACATATTTACCGGAGAGAGAGAGAGAGAGAGAGAGAGAGAGAGAGAGAGAGCAGTAATTCCCTCTTTAATCATATGTGAACGAGAGAGAGAGAGAGAGAGCTCTGAAAACTATATCTCTCTCTCTCTCTCTCTCTCTTTTCCTCCTCTTCCTCCTCCCCTCCCTCTCTCTACGTCACTCCAGTAATCAATATCCCCACCACCTCCCGCCCTCCCTCCCTCCCTCCTTTCCCTCCTTCCTTCCCTCCTTTCCTTCCCTTCCTTCCCTAGATTTCTTCTCTCCATCCCTCCCTTCCTTCCCTTCCCTCTTTCTTTTTCCTCCTTATCTTAGTCTTTTATCCTTCTTTCCTACCTTCCTTATTCCCTCTCTTTTCCTCTTCCTTCTTTCTTTTCCTTCCCTTTCCTTCATCCCTTTCTACCCTACAGTATAACCTTTCCTTCCTTCTTATTTCTCCATTCCTTCCTTCCTTCCTTTCCTTTCTTCCTTTCCTTTCCTTTCCTTTCCCTTCCCTTAATCTTTCTTCTCTCCATTCCTTCATTACCCTTTCTTTCCCTTTCTTTCCCTTCCTTCCTCCTTCCCCTCCATTCCTTCATTCCTTTCTTTTCCCTTCCTTTCCCTTCCGTCAATCTTTCTTCCTTCCATTCCTTCCTTTCCTTCTTTACCTTTTCTCCCCTTTCTTTCCCTTCACTCTTTCCTTTCCTTTCCTTTCCTTTCCTTTCCCTCAATCTTTCTTATTTCCATTCCTTCCTTCCCTTCTTTAATCTTTCTCCCGTTTCCTTCCCTTCTTCCCTTCCTTCCTCCTTCCCCTCCATTCCTTCCTTCCTTTCCTTTCCCTCCCCTCAATCTTTCTTCCTTCCTTCCTTCCTTCCCTTCTTTAATCTTTCTCCCGTTTCCTTCCCTTCTTCCCTTCCTTCCTCCTTCCCCTCCATTCCTTCCTTCCCTTCCAAATATACTTTCTTTTCCCTCTTCTTTATCTTACTCCCCTTTCTATATATTCTTTCTTTCAATATTATCTCTTTTCCTCCTTTCTTTCTTCCCTTATTTATCTCCTTTATTTCCTTCTTCCTCCTTTTCCTTCCTTTCGTCAACTCCTCTTTGATTTTATTCTTTATTTCCTCCTCCTCCTCCTTTATTTCTCCTCCTTGTAATCACCATCTTTATCATTGTCATCCTTAATATCATCTTCGTTATCCTCCTCCTCCTCTTCCTCCTTCTACTACTACTACTACTACTACTACTACTACTACTACTACTACTACTACTACTACTACTACTACTACTACTACTACTACAAAATCCTAATAAACGAGTGAAGTAATGCAACGAGACCAAACGATAAATAACAACAATAACAACAACAATAATAATAATAATAATAATAATAATAATAATAATAATAATAATAATAATAATAATAATAATAATAATGACGAAAGGCGAAAAAGTTGTTCATAATTTTGTGAACGCTTTGAAAATAGGTCACAGAGAGAGAGAGAGAGAGAGAGAATCTATTTTTAGCTCGAGACAATTTTCATTCGAGGCATCTCTCTCTCTCTCTCTCCTCCCACCTCTTTAAAACAATCCCTCCTCCTCCTCCTCCCCTTCCTCCTCCTCCTCCTCCTCCTCCATTACATTGCAGAACGAGAGGGAGAGAAGGGGGGGGAGGAGAGTTGGGGGAGGGGGGGGAAGTGACCATGACCCCCCCTCTAATCTCCCCCCTCTTCTTCCCCTTCCCTTTAAATCCCCTTTTCCAAACCCCTTTAACCTTTTCCCTTTCCAATACGATTACTCTCTCTCTCTCTCTCTCTCTCTCTCTCTCTCTCTCTCTCTCTCTCTCTCTCTCTCTCTCTCTCTCTCTCTCTCTCTCTCTCCATTTTCTTCTCTTCTTTCCTCCCCTTCCTCACCTTTCCCTCTCTCCCTGCATTTTTTCCTCCCCTTTTCTCTCCCTCCTCCTCCTCCTCCATCCCTTTGTTCCCCTTCCCCTTCTCATCTCCCCCTTCATTTTCTTCTCCTTTCCTCCCCTAATCTTCCCTTCCCTTTCCCCCTTCATCTCTTTATTTTCCAATGTTCCTTCTCTCCCTTTCCATTTCTCTTCTTTTTTTCTCTTTTCCTTCTCTAACTTTTTTTTTCACCTCCTCCTCCTCCTCCCATAACCTCTTCTCTCCCCCCTGCTTTCTCTTATTTCCTCCCCTCCCCCTCCTCCCCCCTCCCATAACCTCTTTCCTCCCCTTACCTCTTCTTCCTTCCACTCTTCCTCTTCTTTCCTCCCCTCCCCCTCCTCCCCCCTCCCATAACCTCTTCCCTCCCCTAACCTCCTCTTCATTCCACTTTTCCTCTTCTTTCCTCCCCTCCCCCTCCCATAATCTCTTCCCTCCCCTAACCTCCTCTTCCTTCCACTCTTCCTCTTCTTTCCTCCCCTCCCCCTCATCTCCCCTCCCATAACCTCTTTCCTCCCCTAACCTCCTCTTCCTTCCACTTTTCCTCTTCTTTCTTCCCGTTTCCTCTTACCTAGCCCCCCCCCCTCCCTTCCTCCTCCTATAACCTCTTCCATCCACTCTTCCTCTTCTTTCCTCCCCTCCCCCTCCCCCCCCTCCCCCCTCACCTGCTGCCAAGGGGGGGGTGAGTCTCCCCATAATGGTGAACACTCGGGGTTGCGCTGGTGGTGGTTGCCTGGATGAGAGGGGCGCCGCTCCCTCCCCTACCCTCCCTCTTCCCCCTGCTCGCTCCTCCCCTCCTCTCCCCACGCCCTCCGCTCTCGTCAGGGTGGCGGCGGCGGCGGCGGTGGTAGGGGGGGCGGCGGTGGCTCACGGGGGGGAGGGGGGGGTTCACACGGGGTCAAGGGGTCAGCCGAGGTCAAGGTCACTGGGTTATGCTTGCTTGGCTCTGTTGTTGTCGTTGTTGTTGTTGTTTTTATTGTTATTCGGTTTTGTTAGTTTTGTTTTTTCTTTATTTTCTTTTTTCTTGTTTTGTATTTTCTTTATTCTTTGGTTGGTTAGTCTTATTTTCTTCTTTTCCTCTATGTTCTTTTTTTCCTCTCTCGTTTTCTTTTATTTTCTTTTTATTTTAGTTTTTCTCTTCTTTCTTTTTCTTGTTTGCTTTTCCTCTCCTTTGTGCTGTTTTTTCTGTCTTCTTTATCTCTATTTTCTCCCTATTCCTTCCTTTCTTGCTTGCTTTATTTTCCTTTCCTTTGCTGTCTTCGTAATTTTGTCTTTCTTTTCTTTCTTGTTCTACTTTCTCTCCTTTTCTTTTTTGTTGATTTTGTTGGCTGTCTCTTATCTCCTGTTCTCTCTCTCTCTCTTTATCGTTCTTTCCTTTCTATAAGTCTTCGTTACGTTCTATTACAAGTTCTCTTCTTATCTCTTCCACCTATTTACAACAGTTTCGTAAAAGGGGCAAAAAAGAACATCGTATCAATAACAATAACAATAATTTACACAAGTCCTCGCTTTAAAAATAACATACGCCTTCATTTTCTCTTTCCATCTATCTTAATTTATCTCCCATTTTCTATATTTGGCTTCACACGAATGGGGAGGGAGAGGGAAGGAAGGAGGAAGGGAAGGAGGAAATAAGGAAAGGAGGGAAGAAGGAAATTAGAGAAGGAAAGGAGGGTAAAAGGAAAGAAAAAGGGGAGGATAAAAGACGGAAAGGAGGAAAGAAGGAAAGAAGAGAAGAAGGAAATTAGAGAAGGAAAGGAGGGTAAAAGGAAAGAAAAAGGGGAGGATAAAAGACGGAAAGGAGGAAAGAAGGGAAGAAGGAAATTAGGGAAGGAAAGGAGGGATAGTGAAGAGGAAAGGAGAGGAGAGGGGGCAGGGAAGAGGAAAGAAGACGAAAGAGGAAGAAGAGGAACCAAGAGAAGCTATCAAATTATCCTCTCCTCCATTAGTCTTCGTTTTCTATTGCGTCCGATTTTTCAAAGTCTCCCCTTCGGCTTGTATTTCCTCCTCGTTTTCTTTTGTATCACGTGAAGAATGTGGAAGAAAGGAAGGAAGGAAGGATCAGATGAAGGAAAGAAGGTCAGGAAGGAGGAATGAAGGAAGGGAGAAGAGAATGTAAAGGATGGGATGAATGAAGGATGGGAGGGGGAGAAGGAAGGAAGGGAAGGATGAAGGATGGAAGGAAATGAAAGAAAGGTAGGGAGGGAGGAAGGAGGGAGGGAAGGAAAGGAGGGAAGGAAGAAAGAAAAGGAGGGAAGGAAGGAAGGAAAGGAAGGAAAGGAAGGAAATAAGGAACGGAGGAGGGGTAGGAAAGGTGAAAGGAAAAGGAGGCAAAAGGGAGGGAGAAAGGGAAGAAAGGAGGATGGGAAGTGATGGGGAGAGGGGAGAAGGGGAAGAGGAGTAACAAAAATGAAGGGGGGAAAGGAAGAGGAGGGTGGAAGGGAGAAAAGGAATACAGGGGGATGGGAAGTGATGGGGAGAGGGGAGAAGGGGAGAGTAAAAACAGAAGGGGGAAGGGAGATGGAAGGAAGGGGTGTAGAAGGGATAGCGATGTTTCCTCTTCTTCTTCCTCTTGATTTACGTTTTTTTTATCATTTACAAACTTATTCCTCTTGATTTCCAAACGTTACTCTTGTGTACAAACGTTTTCCTCTTCCCTCTTGGTAAACGTTTTATTTTCCAAACATATCCTCTTAATCTGCAGACGTTTTCCTCTTCATTTCCAGGCGTTTATTTATATACGTAAACTGAGGAGGAGGAAGAGGAGGAGGAGGAGGAAGAGGAGGAGGAGGAGGAGGAGGAGGAGGAGGAAGAAGAAAATTAAGAAAAAGGAAGAAGTGGAGGACATAGAATAGGAGGAGGAGGTTAATGAACAGGAGGAGGAGGAGGAGGAGGAGGAGGAGGAGGAGGAGGAAGAAGAAAATTAAGAAAAGGACGAAGTGGAGGACGTGGAATAGGAGGAGGAGGTTAATGAACAGGAGGAGGAGGAGGAGGAGGAGGAGGAGGAGGAGGAGAAAAAATGAGGAGGAGGAGGAAGAAGAAAATTAAGAAAAGGACGAAGTGGAGGCCATGGAATAGGAGGAGGAGGTTAATGAACAGGAGGAGGAGGAGGAGGAGGAGGAGGAGGAGGAAGAGGAGGAGGAGGCTTTCTTGATTCGTACAAACGTTACTCTTATGTACAAACGTTTGAGATGAGTAACAAATATAAATTTCTGATTTGCTAACGTTTATTTATTTTTTATTTTTTTTCGTTTTCGTTGACTTTTTCGTAATTCTCAAGCGGATTTTTTTTCGATAATTTATATATAAAAAACAAGAATTCAACATATTTTATTTATTTGTGTGAAGCCTTGTATTCATTATTATCATTATTATTATTATTATTATTATTATTATTATTTTATAGGCGTCCCCTTTTTCAGTTTTAGCAAATGGTGATTATATATATATATTTTTTTTTTTCATTTTACAATCAACATGTTTAAATATTTCTTCTTCTTTTTCTTCAAATGCACAAAAATCGTTCCTTTTAAATAATTTACAAATGTTCTTTTTTTCTTTCTTCACTTGAAAAAAAAACTGATCAATATATCGGAGAGAGAGAGAGAGAGAGAGAGAGAGAGAGAGACCTAAAGGAACGCAGCACAAAGGGACAAGCCAATAAAAGTCAATACCTAAAGGAACCAAAACAACAACAAGAAGAAAAAACAAGAAAAACAAGTTAACCAATAAAACATAGAAAAGGAAAAATAAAAAGCAATTAAAAAGAAAAAAAAAATACGATGAAGTGAAATAAAAATGTAAAATGAACAAGTATAGATATTTAATAATGTTTTTTTACGCTTTCCAGTTGCATTTATTTATTTATTTATTATTATTATCTCTCTCTCTCTCTCTCTCTCTCTCTCTCTCTCTCTTTCATCAATTTCTTCATTCACTCATTCTTTCTTATCACGAGTCTAAACCATCTCAAGCGTACCCCTTTTAACCTGTCTATTCCTCTTTCTTCAATATTTCTCTACTTC
Source organism: Eriocheir sinensis (assembly GCF_024679095.1). NCBI lineage: Eukaryota > Metazoa > Arthropoda > Malacostraca > Decapoda > Varunidae > Eriocheir > Eriocheir sinensis. Next base: position 8,821,012 of record NC_066557.1, read on the forward strand.
TCTCTCTCTCTCCTGACACCATATCCCTTAATCTTGCAATAAATTTCTTCATTAATACTCATTCTTTCTTATCAAGAGTCTAATCCATCTCAAGAGTACCACGTTATACCTGTCTTTTCCTCTACCTTCAATACTTATCAACATTTCCCTCTATTTTTCTAACATTTCCCTCAATTTTGCTATCATAAACTCATCACAAACTCATAATTTTTGCAGCGTGTCTAGGCCATTTCGGAGCAACATGATTCACCTATTCACCCACCCACCCACACACACACACACTACTTCTTTCCCCATCACCTCCAGACACACTCCCCCCCACACACATACACATTCTTTCTAGTGTTTGTTTACTGAGCGCATCTTCGTGACCTCTGAGCTTCACTTCACGTCAATCTCCGTCTCTTTAGCGCGTGTGACAGAGCTGTGAGGATAATACTTCTGTCTCTTACTCAGGCCCGTATTCTCAGACACTTTGGGTCTAACAACAACGATATCCAAAGGGCACAAGAAGGGAGGTTATTTGGGTTCTAATGAGTGTGTGTTTTGTCAGGTTGATGGTACGGAAGCTTTGTCAAACTATCATTAGGCTCATAACCCTACCCATGGAAATACTAACACAACAATCTCTACGTAAAAAAGCCTTGTCAAACTATCACCAGGCTCATAACACTACCCATGGAAATACTAACACAACTATCTCTACATACGAAAGCCTTGTCAAACAGTCATTAGGCTCATAACCCTACCCATGGAAATACTAACACAACTATCTCTACATACGAAAGCCTTGTCAAACTATCACTAGGCTCATAAAACTACCCATGGAAATACTAACATAACAAACTCTACATACGAAAGCCTTGTCAAACTGTCACTAGGCTCATAAAACTACCCATGGAAATACTAACATAACAATCTCTACATACGAAAGCCTTGTCAAACTATCACCAGGCTCATAACGCTACCCATGGAAATACTAACATAACAATATCTTCATACGAAAGCCTTGTCAAACTGTCACTAGGCCCATAACACTACCCATGGAAACACTACTAACACAGTAACCTCTACGAAAGCCTCACCAAACTATCACTGGGCTCATAACACTACCCATGGAAATACTAAAACAATCACTGCGAAAGCCTTGTCAAACTCTCACTAGGCTCAAAACACTACCCATCATAGAAATACTAACACAACCACTAGCAAAGCCTCACCAAACTATCACTGGGCTCATAACACTACCCATGGAAATACCAACACAACCACCACGAAAGCCTTGTCAATCTGTCACTCGGCTCATAACACTAGCTACCATGGAAACACTAACACAAACACTAGCAAAGCCTAACCAAACTAGATATCACTGGGCTCGTAAAACCACCCACCATGGAAACACTGACACAACCACCACGAAAGCCTTGTCAAACTGTCACTAGGCTCATAACACTAGCTACCATGGAAACACTAACACAAACACTAGCAAAGCCTAACCAAACTAGATATCACTGGGCTCGTAAAACCACCCACCATGGAAACACGGACACAACAACCTCAGCGAAAGCCTTGTCGAATGTGAGTGTGAAATGCTTGATAAAATGGGACTTACAAGCACCTCGATAAATTAAAGGAATATGACACAAAAAAAAAACGATATATAATGAAAACGAGAATAATAAACGAAATCCTTAACTCTACGGAACGAGAATGATAAAAATGTGTGATAAAGAAGTAAAATGATGAAAAAAAATTAAAATGAAGTATAACTAAAAAAAAAACGCAAAATGAATAGGAAAAAAATAATATACAATGAAAATTAAAATCGCGAACTTCACTTTTAAGAGAGAGAGAGAGAGAGAGAGAGAGAGAGAGAGACGCACGCGACACACACACACGGTCACCTAACACAGTGGAGTGAGGCGGGCCGTGTGCGTGTGTGTGTGCGTGTGTACCTGTGTGTGTGTGCGTGTGGGCAGGCGCGCACACACACATGCTCCTGGAACTCTCAAATATCGATCCTCCCCCTCCTCCTCCTCCTCCTCCTCTTCCTCCTCCACCTGCGTCACTCTCTTCCTCCTCCTCCTCCTCCTCTTCTTCCTCCTCCACCTCCATATCTCTCCTTCTCCCTCTCCCCCTCTCTCTCTCTCTCTCTGATCCCCTCTTCCCGTTTCCTCTTCTCTTTCCTCTTCCTCCTCCTCTTCTTCCTCCTCCTCCACCTCCATCTCTCTCTCTCTCTCTCTCTCTCTCCCTCTGATCCCCTCCTCCCGTTTCCTCTTCTCTTTCCTCCTCCTCCTCCTCCTCCTCCGCAAATTTCCTCCTCCGCCTCCTCCTCCTCCGTGTTCTTCTGCAGCCTCCTCCACCGCCCCATTTTCTTCCATCTTTCTTCTTCTTCCTCCTCTTCCTCCTCCTCCTCATCATCATCATCTCCTCCACCTGTTCTTTCTTTTGCATCCTACTTATCCTCTTCATTCACCTCCACCTCCTCCTCCTCCTCCTCTTCCTCTTCCTCCTTCTTCTTCTTCTCCTCCTCCTCCTCCTCTTCTTCCTCCTCCTCCTCCTCCTCCTCCTCCTCCTATTCTCTTCTCTTGGGTCGCGAACATGTCTTTCTCCCTTACGACAGGTGGAAGATGAGGAAGAAGAGGAGGAGGAGGAGGAGGAGGAGGAATAGAGGTCATTTTAAAGACAAAATCAATATGAAGAATTTTCTGCAAAAGCAAAATGAAGAAGAAGAGGAAGAGGAAGAGGAAGAGGAAGAGGAAGGGGAAGAGGAAGAGGAAGAAGAAGAAGAGGAAGAAGAATCGGCATCTAGTGACACAGACACAGACAAATAGAGAGAGAGAGAGAGAGAGAGAGAGAGAGAGAGAGAGAGAGAGAGAGAGAGAGAGAGAGAGAGAGAGAGAGAGAGAGAGAAAAAATTAAAGATACCTGCTCATGACAAAACACACACACACACACACACACACACACACACACACACACACGAGGAAGAAGAAGAAAAAGAAGAAGAAGAAGAAGAATCACAGACAAGAGAGAGAGAGAGAGAGAGAGAGAGAGAGAGAGAGAGAGAGAGAGAGAGAGAGAGAGAGAGAGAGAGAGAGAGAGAGAGAGAGAATTCTTAAAGATACCTGCTCATGACAAAATACACACACACACACACACACACACACACACACACACACACACACACACACACACACACACACACACACACACACACACGAGGAAGAAGAAGAAGAAGAAGAAGAAGAAGAAATAGTATTCCCATGATTTTTCTCTTCCTTCAATACCTCCTCCTCCTCCTCCTCCTCCTCCTCCTCCTGCCTCTCCATTTTCTCTCACGAATCCATCAAATATTTACATTTTCTGTGCCATCAGGAGAGAGAGAGAGAGAGAGAGAGAGAGAGAGAGAGAGAGAGAGAGAGAGAGAGAGAGAGAGAGAGAGAGAGAGAGAGAGAGAGAGAGAGAGAGAGAGAAGGAAGGGAAGGGAAGGGAAGGGAAGGGATGGAGAATAAAGGGAATGGTAAGAAAGGGAAGGGAAGGAAAAAGGGAAGGAAAGGGAAGGAAAGGAAGGAAAGGAAGGAAAGGAAGGAGAGAGAGAGAGAGAGAGAGAGAGAGAGAGAGAGAGAGAGAGAGAGAGAGAGAGAGAGAGAGAGTAATACGTTAAGAATGTCACTTCATATTTCCTCTCCCTCCTCTCCTTTTTTTCTCTCCCGTTTTTCCTCTCTCTCTCTCTCTCTCTCTGTAATCAGTGTAATTCTGGCTCTGAAACCATGAGAGAGAGAGAGAGAGAGAGAGAGAGAGAGAGAGAAAGTGAAGCTGCAGTGTTATAGGAAGCATGCCTCTCTCTCTCTCTCTCAAAGGAACAAAGGAGGTAAAATATAGGAAGAAGCGAAAGGAAGAAGAAAAATGAAAAAAAAATTACCTTCTCTTCCTTTTTTCAGTTAGAACGAAATGCAAATGAATAAAAAAATAAATAATGAGTAAATAAATGAATGAAGGTAAAGAAAAAATAAGAGAATAATAAATGAACGTAAAGGAATGAGGAAAAAAAACAATAGAGGAAGTAATAATGTGCCAATAATAATAATAATAATAATAATAATAATAATAATAATAATAATAACAATAATAATAATAAACAAGGAATATTATATGAATGCGAACCAAAGGAGTGAGTCTGTGTGTGTGTGTGTGTGTGTGTGTGTGTGTGTGTGTGTGTGTGTGTGTGTGTGTGTGTGTGTGGACGGTGAACTAAATGAATCGTAAAGGAATGAAACAAAGGAAACTGTGATATATATGAATGTTAGAAAGTTAAATAGAAGGAATAAAATAAGGAAAAATATATAGATTGAAAGAATTTAGGTAAGAAAGAGGAAGAGGTAGAGGAGGAGGAGGAAGAGGAGGAGGAGGAGGACGAGGAGGAAAAAAGAGTAAGGAGGAAGGAGAGGAGAAATAAAGAGAAAAGGGAAGATGACGGAAAATAAGAGGAAATAAGAAAACTGAAAAAGACGAAGAAGAAATAAAAGAAAAAGACGAAAAAGGAAGATGAAGAAGAAAAAAAAAAGAAGAAGGAAAAGAAGATGAAATATTGAAAAGGGGAGAAAGACAAATATGAAAGAAAAAGAAAATTACAAGAAGGAAAATAGAGAAAAACATGAAGGAAAGAAAAAAAGACAGAGAAAAAAAGGAGAATAAATGCGATGAATAGGAAGAAGAAAAAGAAGAAACAACGAGAACGAGAAGCAAAGAAAATGAGTAAAAAAGAAAATTAAATAAGAAAAATAAGACAGTTGCCAGTTAGCTTTTTGTTCCGAGAGGTTCTAAGAAGGGAAACAAAGGATAAAAAAAAGCAGACCGAGGACAAGGAGCAAAAGGAGACCCAATTAGGAAACTTTAATAGGAGAAAGAAAAATAGAGTAAATAAATAAAAAACCTTTCCTTTTCTTTATACTCTGAAATTTGAGTTGGATTTTTTTTTTTTTTTCTTCCATTTTCTTCGGTTTTTTTCTCCTTTTGTTTCTCTATTTTTTTTCTTTTCTTCATCCTTTTTTATCCTTTTATTTATTATTTTTTTTCTTTTCTTCTTCTTTTTCTCCTTTTATTTCTGTCTTTTTCTCTTTATTTCTCTCCTTTTTTTCGTTCCTTCATCTTTTTCTTCCTTTTATTTCTCTATTTTTTTTCTTTTCTTCATCTTTTTCTCTTTATTTCTCTTTTTTTCGTTTCTTCATCTTTTTCTTCCTTTATTTCTCTATCTCTTTTTTCTTCATCTTTTTCTCCCTATTTTCCTTCTTATTCTCCTTTCTTCATTTTCTTTTTTCTTTCATCTTTGTCTTTCGTTTCTTCTTTTTCTTCTTCTTTTCTTCCTCTTTCGTTTTTTCTTTATTTCTTCGTCTTTTTTTGTATTCTTATTTTCATTTATTTTTCTTCATCTTCCCTTTTCTCTCTCTTTATCATCTTCTTCCTCCTCTTCCTCCTCCGAAAAAACTAATAAAAATGATAATTAAAACAATAAAATATAATAAAAGAAAAAAAACATTAATCAGACATTCATTTATAACTCGTCTTTTTTTTCGTTTTTCTCTCTTCACGAATTCGCAAAAAAACACGAAATAATAAAAATAATAAAAATGAAATCAAGTAAAAATCAACATACTAATAATTCTACGCCTTCATATTCAAGACTTTTTATTTTTCTTCACTTCACGAATTCGCAAAAAACACGAAATAATAAAAATAATAAAAATGAAATCAAGTAAAAATCGACATACTAATAATTCTACGCTTTCATATTCAAGACTTTATTTTTCTTCCCTTCACGAATTCGCAAAAAACACGAAATAATAAAAATAGTAAAAATTAAATCAAGTAAAAATCAACATACTAATAATTCTACGCTTTCATATTCAAGACTTTATTTTTCTTCCCTTCACGAATTCGCAAAAAAACACGAAATAATAAAAATAGTAAAAATTAAATCAAGTAAAAATCAACATACTAATAATTCTACGCTTTCATATTCAAGACTTTATTTTTCTTCCCTTCACGAATTCGCAAAAAACACGAAATAATAAAAAAAGTAAAAATTAAATCAAGTAAAAATCTACATACTAATAATTCTATGCCTTCATATTCAAGACTTTTTATTTTTCTTCCCTTCACGAATTCGCAAAAAACACGAAATAATAAAAATAATAAAAATGAAATAAAGTAAAAATCTACATACTAATAATCCTACGCCTTCATATTCAAGACTTTATTTTTCTTCACTTCACGAATTCGCAAAAAACACGAAATAATAAAAATAGTAAAAATGAAATCAAGTAAAAATCAACATACTAATAATTCTACGCTTTCATATTCAAGACGTTTTATTTTTCTTCTCTTCACGAATTCGCAAAAAAACACGAAATAATAAAAATAATAAAAATGGAATCAAGTAAAAATCGACATACTAATAATTCTACGCCTTCATATTCAAGACTTTTTATTTTTCTTCACTTCACGAATTCGCAAAAAACACGAAATAATAAAAATAGTAAAAATGAAATCAAGTAAAAATCAACATACTAATAATTCTACGCCTTCATATTCAAGACTTTATTTTTCTTCCCTTCACGAATTCGCAAAAAACACGAAATAATAAAAATAGTAAAAATGAAATCAAGTAAAAATCGACATACTAATAATTCTACGCCTTCATATTCAAGACTTTATTTTTCTTCACTTCACGAATTCGCAAAAAACACGAAATAATAAAAATAGTAAAAATGAAATCAAGTAAAAATTGACATACTAATAATCCTACGCATTCATAATCAAGACGTTTTATTTTTCTTCCCTTCACGAATTCGCAAAAAACACGAAATAATAAAAATAATAAAAATGAAATCAAGTAAAAATCAACATACTAATAATTCTACGCTTTCATATTCAAGACGTTTTATTTTTCTTCCCTTCACGAATTCGCAAAAAACACGAAATAATAAAAATAGTAAAAATGAAATCAAGTAAAAATCGACATACTAATAATCCTACGCTTTCATATTCAAGACTTTATTTTTCTTCCCTTCACGAATTCGCAAAAAACACGAAATAATAAAAATAGTAAAAATGAAATCAAGTAAAAATCGACATACTAATAATCCTACGCTTTCATATTCAAGACTTTATTTTTCTTCCCTTCACGAATTCGCAAAAAACACGAAATAATAAAAATAGTAAAAATGAAATCAAGTAAAAATCGACATACTAATAATCCTACGCATTCATAATCAAGACGTTTTATTTTCTTCCCTTCACGAATTCGCAAAAAACACGAAATAATAAAAAAGTAAAAATCAAATCAAGTAAAAATCTACATACTAATAATCCTACGCTTTCATATTCAAGACTTTATTTTTCTTCCCTTCACGAATTCGCAAAAAACACGAAATAATAAAAATAGTAAAAATGAAATCAAGTAAAAATCGACATACTAATAATTCTACGCTTTCATATTCAAGACTTTATTTTTCTTCCCTTCACGAATTCGCAAAAAACACGAAATAATAAAAATAGTAAAAATGAAATCAAGTAAAAATCGACATACTAATAATTCTACGCTTTCATATTCAAGACGTTTTATTTTTCTTCCCTTCACGAATTCGCAAAAAACACGAAATAATAAAAATAATAAATATGAAATCAAGTAAAAATCGACATACTAATAATTCTACGCTTTCATATTCAAGACTTTATTTTTCTTCCCTTCACGAATTCGCAAAAAACACGAAATAATAAAAATAGTAAAAATGAAATCAAGTAAAAATCGACATACTAATAATCCTACGCTTTCATATTCAAGACTTTTTTATTTTTCTTCCCTTCACAAATTCGCAAAAAATAAGTAAATAAAAATAATAAAAATAAAATAAAATAAAAATCAACATAATAAATTCCGCACATTCATAATCAAGACGTGTTTATTTTTCACCCCTTCACAAATTCGCAAAAAAAAATAATAAAACCATAAAAATAAAATTAAATAAATAAATAAAAATAAGAAAAATAAAATAAAGATAAAATCAACATACTAATAATCCTACACATTCATATTTAAGACGTTTTAATTTTTCCTCCCTTCCCAAAATTCGCAAAAAAAAAAAATAATAATAAAATAAAAATAACATATATACACTAATTAAACATATTCATAGTCAAGACATTTTTCCCCTTCACAAACTCACAAAAAAGCAAAACAATACAAAGAAAAAAATCCCTTAGAAAGAAAAAGAAAAAAATAACCCTTGCTCTCCTTTCCACCAGACAACTCAGACTCACACACTCACTCCTCCTCCTCCTCCTATTCTTCCTCTTCCTCCTCCTCCTCCTCTCTCTCTCTCTCTCTCTCTCTCTCTCTCTCTCTCTCTCTCTCTCTCTCTCTCTCTCTCTCTCTCTCTCTCTCTCTCTCTCTCTCTCTCTCTCTCTCTCTCTCTCTCTCTCTCTCTCTCTCTCTCTCTCTCTCTCTCTCTCTCTCTCTCTCTCTCTCTCTCTCTCTCTCTCAAATCTGGGTAAGAGAGAGAGAGAGGAATGTCGTACTCGTGGATTTTCGACTCTCTCTCTCTCTCTCCCTCTCTCTCTCTCTCTCTCTCTCTCTCTCTCTCTCTCTCTCTCTCTCTCAACGTGTCGATTCCCTCCCTACTTAGGCAACCGTTCAGAGAGAGAGAGAGAGAGAGAGAGAGAGAGAGAGAGAGAGAGAGAGAGAGAGAGTTTACTCCACTTATATGCTTTTTTTCTTGCTTTCTTTTACCTTAACAGAAAAAAATAATTGTGGTCGTTTCAACATTTTCTTTTTCTTTCTTTTTTTAACTTATTTTTCAGGGCACGCTTTTGTTGTTGTTTTTGTTTGTTGTTTCCTTTGTTTCTTTAGTTCACATTTTGCTTTACTCTTCAAAAATAATATTACTGACGTTTCTTTTATTTGTTTGTCTGTCTGTCTGTCTGTCTGTCTGTCTGTCTTTGTCTATCTTGCTGTTAGTTTCCTTCAATGTTTTATTTTCATTTATTATATTTGTATTTTTCTTTATCTATCTGTCTGTCTGTGTGTCTATCTCATTGTTCGCCTTGTTGATTAGGTTTGTTTTCCTTTGTTCGTATTTTTCTTTGTCTATTTGTCTGTCTGTCCGTCTGTGTGTGTGTGTGTGTGTGTGTGTCGGTAAGAAGTATACGGATTAAGGGAAACTCAAGACGGATTGTGAGTCGGATGCGATGCTCAGCTGTTCGTGTGTGACGTCATGACCACGTGACCAAAACAAACATGGACGATGACATGCAAGAAGAAGAAGAAGAAGAAGAAGGACAATAACCAAAACAAGAAGAAAAGGAAGACGTAGAAGAAGAAGAAGAAGAAGAAAAAGAAGAACGAGGACGAGAACGAGAACAATAACCAGAACAAGAAGAAAAGAAGAAGAAGAAAGAAAAGGAAGGAAAAGGAAAAGAAGGATATGGAGAAGAAGAAGTAAGGAAAGAAAAAAATAGTAATAATAGAAAAATAGTAGAAATAGCAAATAAAGTAGAAAAACAAGAATAAAATCAACATAATATAACCCAAGAACAAACAAATGCAATAATAATAATAATAATAATAATAATAATAATAATAATAATAATAATAATAACAAAAATAACAATAACTCACCTGGTGTATCTGTTTCTGGGATTGTTATTTTAGCTTCCATTTTCCTATTTTTCTTTCTCTTTTACTTCTTTATTTCTCCCCACAGTTATCAATTTCCTTTATCCCTTCTTTTCCTCGTTATTTCTTTTCCCTTTTCAATCACTTCATAAATAGTCACTAAATACGATTAACAATTTTTTTTACTTTTCTTCTTCCTTTCTTCTCTCCTTTTATTTCCTTTTCTTTTCCCTTATTTCTTTGCTTTCTTTTCTATCCTTCCTTCTTCACATAAACTCAAAGCTCACTAAGGAACCAAATACAACGCAATCTGTCAAAACCAAACAAGAACCAGCGAATTAGCACATTAACCTTCTAAATAACATACGGTCTTTCTACCCAACGCTAAAAACAACAAAATTAAAGCAAATGAAAATAACAGCAAATAAATATAGCTCTCTTAATAAGCCCTCCATAAAAAAATAATAAAACTATCAACAAACAACCTACAAAATTCTGCCTTACTAAGAGGGATCTCACATTATTACCAACTCAGAATATATACTAAAAAAAATTCATCTCGGTTTTTTTATTCATTTTTTTTGTTTTTTACTTATTTTTTTTAGGTTGGAATCTCTTCTGAAAACACTTGAAAACATAACGAGAACTTTTAAGAGTGCAATTAGTGGTGAGAGAGAGAGAGAGAGAGAGAGAGAGAGAGAGAGAGAGAGAGAAAGGAAAAACAGAAAAAAATGAAAAATGAAAAAAGAAAAAGGAAAATATGAAAAAAGAAAAGGAAAATATGAAGAAAAAAGGAAAAAAATAAGAAAAACTAAGTAGATAAAGAAAATATAAAGAAATAAAGAAAGAATATAAAGAAAAAATGGAAAAAAGGAAAATATAAAAAAAGGCGTACAGAGAGAGAGAGAGAGAGAGAGAGGAAAAATATATAGAAAAGACAAGGAAAAAATTAATAATATAAAGAAAAGACGGATAGATAAAGAAAGATTAAAAAAGGAAAAGTATAAAAAATAGAAAAAA
>NC_066557.1:8836707-8854207 GCF_024679095.1 Eriocheir sinensis
GACATGATGTTGTTCTCTTGTTTTGAGTAAGATGAGAGCACACGTCTTTTTTTTTTTTCTTTTGGGTTTACTTGTCTTTTTTTCAGTATTTTTCTTGTTTTTTTTCTATATATGTCTTTTTTCCAGTATTTTTCTTGTTTTTTTCTATATTTGTCTTTTTTTCAGTATTTTCTGCTAAATTTGTCTTTTTTTCAGTATTTTCTAGTGTTTTTTGCTATATTTGTCATTTTCTCAGTATTTTCTAGTTTTTGCTATATTTGTCTTTTTTCAGTATTTTGAAGTGTTTTTTGCTATATTTGTCTTTTTCAGTATTTTCTTGTTTTTGCTATATTTGTCTTTTTTCAGTATTTTCTAGAGTTTTTTGCTATATTTGTCTTTTTTTCAGTATTTTCCAGTGTTTATTGCATATATTTGTCTTTTTTTCAGTATTTTCCAGTGTTTTTTGCTATATTTATCTTTTTTTCAGTATTTTCTAGTGTTTTTTGCTAAATTTGTCTTTTTTTCAGTATTTTCCAGTGTTTTTTGCTATATTTATCTTTTTTTCAGTATTTTCTAGTGTTTTTTGCTAAATTTGTCTTTTTTTCAGTATTTTCCAGTGTTTTTTGCTATATTTATCTTTTTTTCAGTATTTTCTAGTGTTTTTTGCTAAATTTGTCTTTTTTTCAGTATTTTCTAGTGTTTTTTGCTAAATTTGTCTTTTTTTCAGTATTTTCTAGTGTTTTTTGCTATATTTGTCTTTTTTTCAGTATTTTCTAGTGTTTTTTGCTATATTTGTCTTTTTTTCAGTATTTTCTAGTGTTTTTTGCTATATTTGTCTTTTTTCAGTATTTTCTAGTGTTTTTTGCTATATTTGTCTTTTTTTCAGTATTTTCTAGTGTTTTTTGCTATATTTGTCTTTTTTTCAGTATTTTCTAGTGTTTTTTGCTATATTTGTCTTTTTTTCAGTATTTTCTAGTGTTTTTTGCTATATTTGTCTTTTTTTCAGTATTTTCTAGTGTTTTTTGCTATATTTGTCTTTTTTTCAGTATTTTCTAGTGTTTTTTGCTATATTTGTCTTTTTTTCAGTATTTTCCAGTGTTTTTTGCTATATTTGTCTTTTTTTCAGTATTTTCCAGTGTTTTTTGCTATATTTGTCTTTTTTTCAGTATTTTCTAGTGTTTTTTGCTATATTTGTCTTTTTTTTCAGTATTTTCCAGTGTTTTTTGCTATATTTGTTTTTTTTCAGTATTTTCCAGTGTTTTTTGCATACATACAATTTGTTTTATTTTCCATTCATCAAAACAAGTGATAGATTTTTTTTAAAGTTCATACGACTGTCATCTTCTTCTTCTTCTTCTTCTTCTTCTTCTTCTTCTTCTTCTTCTTCTTCTTCTTCCTCTTCTTCTTTTCCTTTAGCAATATAAGAGTATTTTCATCACCTATATTTTACACGAATAATTCATTTTTGTTTTTGCTTTCATTTGCCTAAAACAAAAAAATATCATCATGGATTTTTTCTTTTTTTCATTCGTTTTTCTTTTTCTACATATTTTCTCTTATATATTCGCTCACTTTTATTCGTATTTTTTTCTGTATTGTCGTCACTATATGAGAGAGAGAGAGAGAGAGCGCACTCCTACGTTTTCAGCCAAATCTCTACATACATTCTCTCACTGCCCCCTCTCTCTCTCTCTCTCTCTCTCTCTCTCTGACCGGATGCCATATTTCCGGTAATGCCCAGCTCTCTCTCTCTCTCTGATAATGATAGTAATAATAATAACTAATTCGAAAACACCAAATAATTTTCTTCGTTTGTTTGTTTGTTTGTTTTTCGTTCACAAATTTCACCACATTCATTTTTTTCTTGATTTTCTTTACTCTTTTTTTCCTTTTCTTTTTATTTTACTTCATTTTTTTCTTTCCTCTTAGTTTTTATTTTTTTTAGCATTGTTTTCTTTCAACACTAATCTCTTTCTCAATCTTTTCTTTCCTTTCTTTCTTTCTTTACATCTATTCACATTTTTCTTTACTTATCTCTTCATATATTAATTTCTTTATCTATTTATCTCTTCACTCATTTATTCATTTGTTTCTCTGTTATATTTTCTTTCATGATCCAGAACCAACCAGCGTGTGTGTGTGTGTGTGTGTGTGTGTGTGTGTGCGCAAAATCACTACGTTTATATGGACGGTCACGCACACGCAAACACTGCTTGATACACACACACACACACACACAAACACACGCACGTTACGATGTCGACTGAACAACATGTAGAAAAATATGCCTACAAAGGCTTCTCTTCTCTCCCCCCTCCCCCCCTTTTCCTCCCTTTCTCTCCCTTCCTTTCCTCCGTTTTCTCCCTTTCTATGCCTCTCCCTTATCTCTCCCTCCTTCCTGTTTTTCTTCTCTATATTTATTTTTCTTGATTATGTTTTGCTTCGTTTCTTTATTTTGCTCTTTTTCTTTTCTTTCACTTCTCCCTTTCCCTCATTTTCCTTTGTTTCTCTTCTTTATTTCCCTTCTCTTATCTCTCCTTCTTTTCGCCTCTACCTTTTTTATTAGCATTAAGACTTTCGGTTCCAACTCTTTTCCTACTTTCATTTATTGTCCTCAATGTAAGCCTTCTCTCCTTTCCTTTATTTTCCCTGTTTCTTCTTCCTTTTACTTGCCTGTTTCCTTCTATCTCACATCTTTCCTCTTCTTCCATTTATCATTTCCTGCGTTTACTCAACTCTCTTCCTTTCCTTTATTTTGCTTCATCTCTCTTCATCCCCGTCTCATTCTCTTCTTCCCTTCCTCCCATCACTACCCGTTATTTTTTCCTTCCTTTTCTTCTCATCCTTTTCTTTATAGTACCTCCTCCTCCTCCTCCTCCACTTCCATCCATCTCTCCTCCTCCTGCTCCTCCTCCTCCTCATCATCATCATCAATAAAACAATAGAACATCGCCTGCCAGTCCTTTTCGGAGGCTAACAAAAACAAAACATTAAAAAACAAACACATATACAAACATACAGACCATAGGAAGGAAAGAAGGAAGGAAGGAAGGAAGAAGGAAGGAACGAAAAAACACACAAACCATAGGAAGGAAGGAAGGAAGGAAGGAAGAACGAACGAAAAAGAAGTATCAAGGAAAAGATGGGAAGAAAGAAGGAACAAACACACACAAACACAAACAACACAAACATTTATATAAGTAATACGACTTTTTTTTTCGTTCCTGTCCGGGCAAAGTTTGAAACGTAATAACATTAATAAACACGATAGTAAAGATATTGATAATGCAGACGATAAGATGTTGATGGGAGAGAGAATATGGGCCACGAGAGAGAGAGAGAGAGAGAGAGAGAGAGAGAGAGAGAGAGAGAGAGAGAGAGAGAGAGAGAGTGGCCCAGTCGAAAGATAACACAAGATAAGAATGCAACAGATAAGTAATGAGGTGAAAAAAAAAGAAGTGGAGATAAAAACGAAAGCAAAAAAACACGATAAAGCACATCATATGAAAATCGTTAAAGTGAAAATGGGAAATCACTCAATATATACACGTAAAAATGTAGAGAAAAAGAAAATGGGAAACGAAGAGAAAATGGGACACGAATATGGAAATGCTAAGAGAAAATGGGAGATTAGCGATTACAAAATTATAGAAAACGGCAAGAAAATTGGGAAACAAAAAGAAAAGTGGGAAACGAAGAGAAAATGGGACACGAATATGGAAATGCTAAGAGAAAATGGGAGATTATCGAATACAAAATTATAGAAAACGGCAAGAAAACTGGGAAACAAATATAAAAACATGAAAATCGTTAAAGTGAAAATGGGAAATCAATCAATATATACACGTAAAAATGCAGAGAAAAAGAAAAATGGGAAACGAAGAGGAAATGGGAAATGAATATGAAAATGCTAAGAGAAAATGGGAGATTAATGATTACAAAATTATAGAAAACGGCAAAAAAAACTGGGAATCAATTATAAAAAAAGAGAAAATGGGAAATAAATTAATGCTCATCAAAAATGGAAAGAGAAAATGAGTTTAAATAACGAATATAACAACAGTAAAAAAGAAAATGGGAAACGAATATGAAAATGCTAAGAGAAAATGGGAGATTAATGATTACAAAATTATAGAAAACGGCAAGAAAACTGGGAAACAATTATAAAAAAAGAGAAAATGGGAAATATATTAATGCTCATCAAAAATGGTAGGAGAAAATGTTGTTGTTCAGAGAAAATAGGATTGATTAACGAATATGACAACGGTGAAAAAGAAAATGGAAAACGAATACAAAAAGAAGAGAAAATGGGAAACGAATATAAAGAGAAAATGGGAAACGAATATAAAAAGAGAAAATGTGAAACGAATATAAAAAGAGAAAATGGGAAACGAATATAAAGAGAAAATGGGAAACGAATATAAAGAGAAAATGGGAAACGAATATAAAAAGAGAAAATGGGAAACGAATATAAAAAGAGAAAATGGGAAACGAATATAAAAAGAGAAAATGGGAAACGAATATAAAAAGAAGAGAAAACGGGAAACGAATATAAAAGAGAAAATGGGAAACGAATACAAAAAAAGAGAAAATGGGAAACGTATACAAAAGAGAAAATGGGAAACGAATATAAAAGAGAAAATGGGAAACGAATATAAAAGAGGAAATGGGAAACGAATACAAAAAAAAAAGAGAAAACGGGAAATTAATATAAAAGCAAGAGAAAATGGAACACGAATATAAAAAACGGCGAGAAAACGAGAGATCAATCAATGCATAAATATCAATAAAATGTTCAACCTGATTATGAACGTTTTCCTCACACACGGGGGCGCTAAGGGAGGGAGGGGGGGGGAGGGGAGAAACTTGGGTAATTATCATGTGTAAGGATTGTAATTAAAATGTGTTTAATTATCACATTCAATAATAACAACAACAACAACAACAATAAAAAAACGCATTATTTCTTCACTAAAAAAATATTATAAAGGTTGATGTAAAAGTAAAATTCATAAGTAGAAGAAGAAGAAGAAGAAGAAGAAGAAGAAGAAGAAGAAGAAGGGAAGGAAGGGAGAGAAAGAAAAAGAAAAAGAAAGAAAAAAAGTAAAATGAGAAGAAAAAAGAAAAAGTTGAAGAAGAAAAAAAGAAGACAGAAATAGAAAAACAAGAAAAGAAAAAGAAGAAAAAGAACAAGCAGAAGATGGAGAAGAAGAAGAAGAAAAGAGAAAAAACAGCACTATTTCTTCACTGCAACATCAAAAAATAAATGAAGTTGCAAGTGAAAAAAAAAAAAAACACTTCCAAAAAACATATATATAAAATGACCACCAATAATTATTTTCCTATTTCATTTTAATTTCACTAATAGCTTTTCCTTATCCCATTTCTTAAGGGGTCATGCAATCACCCTCCCTTATCTTATCTCCATGTGGGGCTAACCTAGATAAATGACTCTCTCTCTCTCTCTCTCTCTCTCTCTCTCTCTCTCTAGCGTATCAAAATTTCTCGTATCAAAAATTTTCTTGACGTATATATAAAAAAAAATTCCATAAACTTGACTAAACCAAATCTAATTACACCACTACATAAACAAACACACAAACAAACTAACAGGTGACATTAGATGGATGTAATTAAGACTTCTAATAGCATAATGATAATGAGTGATATCCAAAAAATTAAAGAGGTATTTTTAGAGGTTAGACTTAATCATTATTGGATTCATATTAATTGGGATAAGAAGAAGTGAGTGATGTGTATGAGATAATGATGATAAACGAGGGACTGAAAGAAAATTACGAAAATGACAGAATGAGGGAAAGAAAACAGAGATCAATTAATAAAAGGAAGTGGGAAGTGAGATAATGAATAAATGAAGGAACAGGAAAAAAACGAGGAAGAAAGAAAAAGATGAAAGACTGGAGGTGCCAATGAGGTGAAAAATAATTGATATAAAGAATGAGGATGGGATTAAGAACAAAATGAGGAAGGAAAGAACAGGATGGAGCAGTGAAGGTGATTATAATGTAAGGAAGAAAAATAAAGACTATGGAGAGAGCAAAAGAAAGAAAAATAGAAAGAAAAAGATAAACTGAGCCTAGAAAAAAAATAGGAAGGGAGATGAAGGTCTTAGCAAAAAAAAAAAAAGGATATAGACTGAAGTTAGGAAGGAAAAGAAGAAAATAGATGAGATGATGAAAATGGGGAGAATGTGAAATTGTTAAGGGACAGGGCAATTAATATAAGAGCTAATTACCTATTTTTATGCATGAGAATCCACTGTTTACCCCACAAACTAAAGATCATTGACTAAAATACCTTAATCACTACCTAACCTAACCCCTAATGAGGTCTAGGACTATATAATAATTGGAAGAGTAATTAAAGAAGGGACTAATCATCTTTTTATACATGAGAATCCACTCTTCACCTAAACACTAAAGATAATTAACTAGAATACCTCACTACCTAACCTAACCCTTAGTGAGGTCTAAGACTATATACCGACTAGAAGAGTGAGCAATCAATGATCTAATTACCGATATTAATGCATGAAAAACCATTACTATTCACCTCACACACTACAGGTCATTAACTATATTCTAATCAATACCTCTTATGCTAACCTAATCCCTAATGAGGTCTAGGGGCTATATAATGACTATGAGTAATTATCTTTTTATACATAAGAATCCACTATTCACCTCACACACTTATGGTCTTTAACTATATTCTAATCACTACCTATTATGGTAACCTAATCCCTAATGAGGTCTAGGGGCTATATAATGACTGGGTAATTAAAGGAGGGACTAATTATCTTTTTATACATAAGAATCCACTATTCACCTCACACACTTATGGTCTTTAACTATATTATAATCACTACCTCTTATGCTAACCTAACCCATAATGAGGTCTAGGGGCTATTTAATAACTATAGGATCACCTGATGGGCAAGTTAATGACCCCTCCATGCCTCTCCCATTACCTTTCATCAAAAGAATCAGTTCTGGAAAAATGAATAATGGTTTTGATGCTTAAATGTTCTGGTTATTCTTTTTGGTTTTGTTTAGCTTAAGGGAAGTCTAAGTTTATATCAATTTTACAACCTTCTCTTATCTAACCAAACCTAGCCTGGCCATCATATTCTATTCTTGCAAATTTTGGAAAGATCTTGAGGCATTAATTGGGTAAATCTAATTGTTTTGTTTAGCTCAAGAGAAGACTAATTTTATATCAATTTTACAACCTTCTCTGGTCTAACCAAACCTAGCCTGGCAAACATATCCTATTCTTACAAATTTTGGAAAGATCTTGAGACAATAATTGGGTAAATCTAATTGTTTTGTTTAGCTTAAAAGTATTATCTTATGTCCGAGTAGATTTGTTTTTCAGTCAAACTTAAGGGAAGACTAATTTTATATCAATTTTACAACCTTCTCTGGTCTAACCAAACCTAGCCTGGCAATCATATCCTATTCTTGCAAATTTTGGAAAGATCTTGAGGCATTAAAGGGGTAAATCTAATTGGCAATCATATCCTATTCTTGCAAATTTTGGAAAGATCTTGAGGCATTAATTGGGTAAATCTAATTACTTTGTTTATCTTATTTCTGAGTAGATTTGTTTTTTCAGTCAAACTTCTGTATAGTGGATCGAGGCTAATTAATTTTCTTCTACAAACTTTTTAAAAACATTGATCTTCTTGCAGTATGGATTGCTGATGCCTAACCTAACCTGACTTGCTCTACTTTTACCTGCCCTAACCTTATTAATAGCCTAGTTTTACCTAACCTAACCTAATCTAATCCTGCCTAGCCTTGCCTAACCTACCCAGGCCTCACCCTATGCATTACCTGCCGTACCTTACATAACAACACTTGCCTAATTTTCCTAACCTACCATAGCAACACTTCATAACCTATCCCAACCTAACCTAACCACACCCCTTTAGTTCATCACTTAATTAATCTTTCACTTTGACTGTACCTGGCCAAATACACACCTCCCTTTAAGTTAACCTGACCAAACTTTTCACTTTTTTTAATATTGTCTATTTACAGTAAGGAAGGCAGTTCAAGGGCAAGGAAAAAAGGAAAAACAAAGAAAAAAAGCCCACTACCTACTCTTGACCCAAACTTAACCTGACCTTTCTTGGTATAGGAATAGAACTTGAGATTAAAACCATATTAATTGATAAGTTACCATTACAATGATAATAATAATAATAATAATAATGGTGATGACAATAATGGTGATGACAATGATGATGATGATGACGACGATGATGAAGATGGACCTCACCTTCATATTTGTGCTGTGGGTTGTCGATGATGCGGATTTGGCGGTCAGGTACGATGGGCTCCCCAAACTCGTTACCAAGATCCACCTGTGCGGAAAAAACAAGCACACCTGTACATCACCTGTGTAATTAATGTCTACCTCTGCTTGGTGATATCTATTTAAAACATTATAACTTTAAATGTTCAGCTCAATCAATACTTTACGGACTTAATTATCATCTACAAACTAAATCATTCACCTGGTGTGTATATACCTATTCTATACTTATCCTATACCTATATCTATACCTATTTATTTATTTATTTATTTATTTATTTATTTTTTTTTTTTTTTACAGAGAGGAGTCAGTTCAAGGGCATAAAGAAAAGGAAACAAATGTGAAAAAAAAGCCCGCAACTCACTGCTCCTAAAAAGAGTTAGTGGAGTGGCCGAAAGATAGGTCAATTTCGGGAGGAGAGGTGTCCTGATACCCTCCTCTTGAAATCATATAATCAAGTCAGTAAGGTGATAATTAGAGTGAGCAGACAGACAGACAGGAAAATTAATGTGGCTAAAAAATCACTTAATGGTAAGAGAGCAATGGAAGTTAATATCTAGAATAAAAATGAGAAGAGGCATAAAATAAGAGAACGATAATATATTTTAAGGATGAATAAAGTGAGTGAGAATGCAATGAAAGAAAAATAAGGTTACAGAGGAGGAGGAAGAACAGTGAAAAAATGAGATAATAAAATAAGGAGAAATAAAACAAGGGAGATAAACGGTACACACAGAACCATACAAGTGTACCTCAGACCATATATACAAACACCAGACAAACAAACAAACAAACACACATCAATACCCACAGGCAGAAGACGACGGGCTGCCTCCTCCTCATGGGCGGTGCGGGGGAAGTAGAGGGGTGTGAGAGAGCTGTAGATGGGTGTGTCGATGCTGTTTACCACCATCACCACCTGGTCCAGCGCACCGCCCCACCGCTCCAAGCATCTTCGTACGGTACCTGTGGGGGCGGAAGAAAGAGGAGGGAAGGGGGGAAGGGGGGAATGAAGAAGAGGAAGGATGGGGAAGGCAGAGGAGGGTGAAGGAAGAGGAGGGTGAAGGAAGAGGAGGGGGAAGGAAGTGAAGGGAGGAAGTGAAGGAAAGAAGGGATTTAGTTTTTTCATCTCTCCTTTCATACTTAATCTATTTTTACACTCCAAAAAACCTTTACTGTATATCTGAACGTAAACTAATTTAAAATATGAACTTCACATCAACTGGTCTTTTCATCCAATTCCCATAAGATATTTCTATTTTTTCCCATCTTTCTACTTAGTAACTCTTCATATAGTTTATCCATTTTTACTTTTCAGAAACCTTTAACTTTGAGCACAAACAAATTTAAATACCAAACTTCTAGGCAGTCTCTGTGGGGGCAAGCTAGCACAACTATGACCCAGTCCCAGGCCTGGATAAAAGAGGGGGGGAGGAGGGGGGGGGAGTTACCTGTAGAAAGGGCATCTGAGTCAATAAAACTACCACTCCAATAAATATTATGGAAGAAAAATCATCATCATCAAACATCTAACCCTTTGAAAAGAGAAAATTGCCATAAAAAATTAAAATGATAACAGTGATTACTTCAGAGCAAATGCAAAATTCTACGAACAAAACAACACACACACCCACCCACACACACACACACACACACAGACTGACTTACGGAGAGCTGTGTGTGCGCCCTGCTCTGGGGGGTAGCCGCGGGCGACAGTATGAAGCGTACACACGGCCACTGAGCGTATCTTCTTCTCCACCGCAGCTTCCAACACCCGTCTTCATAAGAGATGGGGAGGGCACAAGGGATGAGTACGAGATAAATGTTCCGTGAAATGGCTGACTCTTCATGGCAGTAAGTTGATTATAGTTTTGTTAATAGGTAAGTTAATACTACTACATACACATACATATATACATACACAGACTAACTTTCCTTGTCCTTCCCTTGCTTTTCTTCTTTTCCTTTCCCTTCACTTCTCTTCTCATTTCTCCTATTCCCTTCTTATTCTTTCTCATCCCACTTCTCTTCCCTTCTCCCTCATTGCATCACTTCTCTTCCCCTCTCAACTTCTCCTATTTTCATTCCTCATTTTCCCCACTCTCTCCCTCCTTCCTTCTCCTCAACCCAATCTATCCCCACCCCATCACCACACCACACGCACCCATATCTATCACACATCCACACACCTTTAACACCCCCATACCTATAATGACCCCTCCTATAACACACATCCCATACCTGTAACACATATGCAGGGCCGTTTCCGAGGCTGTGTGGTACTTGATGTTGTACCGCGGGGCAACGGTGTGGATGACATACCGCGCAGGGAGGCCATATCCGCCTGTCACCCGCACCTCACCCGTCTTGCAGCCTGGGGGAGAAGCAGGTGATGGGTGATGTCAGGAGATGATGGTAGTGGGGAAGTGGATGATAGGAGTTGATGAGAAGGAAGAGGAGGAGGATGTGAAGAGTTTAAATGTATTGTGTGTTTTAGAAGAAGAGAAAGGTGACAAAGAGGAAGAAGATAAAGATAAAGAGAAGCAAGGAAAAAAAGAAAATAATGCAGGGCAGAAAATGTATAAATATTACGCTGACAGACTAAATTATGAACTTGGTGTATTCAATGTTTACTTAATAATAATAACAAACTCAGGAGAGGAAGAAAAGAAGGAAGTTACAGAGAAGGAGCAGGACCAGGAGGATGAGGCAGAGGAGGAGGAATAAAATGAGAGAATGAGAAAATGAGATGAGAAAAGGAAAAGAGAAAATGTGTATGAAGAAGAAAAAAACATGAGGAAAAACAAGACAAAGGTGATGTTAAAAAGGATCATGACAATTAGAAGTAGGAAAAAGATTAGAAAAGAAAACAAGAGAAAAGAAAGGAAGAAAACATACAAGAAAGAACAGGACAAAACAACTACTAATACAAACAAAAAAAATAAAAAATAAAATATACAAGAAAACATTAAAAAAAAATACAAAAACACAACCAATTCAACCTAGCCTAACCCCAACCCAAAACAACCCCTAATAATATACAAAAATAACACTCTTCCCCGGCCCCCTATAACCTAACCACCTCAAAACACATCACACAACAAACACATACTTTTCACAGCATTCCGTAGCTCCGCCTTGATTCTGGGCCCAGCGCGTTGTATCAGCTGTGTGTTGCAGTGTTCTGTGAGTGTTTCGTTGGTGCTGTTGACCACGGCACCCACGCGCAGCTGGCTCAATTCCCCACTCCTGGAACGGGCGAGGATTGAGTCAAGGGGATGAAAGGATAAGAAATAGGACTTAGCACAGCGGATCTTAGCTTGGTATCCTTAGACTACCGACTTTCACATCAATATTTCAAAGGACAAAATGGGGTAAAATGTATTCTCATGAGTGTGTTTAAAGTTCATGGTACTCGAACTCTTAGCTAAAGACACGCCAGATTTCACTTGCTACTTAGATTAGATGGATTTTTTTTACATATGTGAAGTATAACAATAACAATGATAAAAATAATAATAATGATGAGTGGATTTCAGATGCAGTAAAAGAGGGAGAAGGAAAGAGAGTAAAAGACAGAAAAATGAAATGACTAAGACAAAAGAGACGAGAAAAAAAAAAAGACTAAGAAAGGGAAGGAAAGAAAAAGTTAAAGAGAAAACAAGAAGAAAATAGAGGACATAAAGAGAAGAAAAGTAAACAGAAAGAACACAAATGGACATGGAAGTGCAGAGAAGGCAAAGAAAAAATGATGATGTATAATAACAATAATAATAATAATAATAATAATAATAATAATAATAACAATAGTGTAGCAATAAGTAAAGACAAATTTATACACATCAGCGCATGACTGGACAAAAGAGCCAAAGAGATTATCAAGACAAGAGGATCATGATAAACAGGAAAGATAAGAAGATAGGAATGAATGAGATAACAAAAAGAACTAACAAAAAAACTAAACACACACACACACACACACACAATACAAAGAAGGAATGTAAGAAGTTCAATATAAATGCAAACACAATATGCAATGATAATATGAAATGCAAAATAAATTAACAGAATTGAAAATGAAGTAAAAGAAAAATTAAAATAGAGAAAAAAGACAGGCAAGCAAGAAATATTGAGAAAGCGAGGAAGAGCAAGACAGACACAGATGGACAAACAGACACAGTGACAGACAAACAAACAGACAGATGGACAGAAACAAATTGATGGAAAAGTAGAGACAGACAGACAGATTGATGGATGGATGGATGGACAAATATAGATGAAGAGACAGCCAGATGAACAGACAGACAAACACACACAGACACACAGATAGACAGACAGACAGACAAC
The DNA here is from genome assembly GCF_024679095.1 of Eriocheir sinensis. Taxonomy (NCBI): domain Eukaryota; kingdom Metazoa; phylum Arthropoda; class Malacostraca; order Decapoda; family Varunidae; genus Eriocheir; species Eriocheir sinensis. The sequence continues at coordinate 8,849,378 of NC_066557.1, forward strand.
CCCAAGACTCACCACACACAAAGCTTTCCATTAACAGCTTCATCCACCTTGAAGGGCGATGTGGCGTGGTTGGCGACACTGGTGGTAGTGGTAGTGGTGGTGGTGGTGGATGCATGGGTGTGGTGGGGGGGCTGTGTGGCGCTCCAGGGGGCGAGGCTTCCCACCTCCACTATCTTGGGGTTAATGCCGAGGGGTTCCATAGCGAATCATGTCTCTGTGGAAAGTTGGACACGGTTAGGTTAGGTTAGGTTAGGTTAGGTTAGCTTAGGTTAGGTAAGGTTAGGTTAGGTTAGCTTAGGTTAGGTTAGGTTAGCTTAGGTTAGGTAAGGTTAGGTGTCATAGGTATGGAGGACAGCTTGAGTGAAAAAAATAGAAAAGCTAAGTGTATTTGTAAAGCGGAGAAGTTAGTGGTTGTTGTCATAGTATTATAAAAGGCAGTTCTGGAGAAAAATATATAAGAATGCCTGGTAGCTACATTTTTTTTACAGCAATGAAGATTAGTTGGTATAAAAGATTAGGTTGGTTATTATATATGAAAGGTTAGGTTAGGTTTCTTAGGTATGGAGGACAGTGAAAAAATAGAAAAGCTAAGTGTTTGTTGTCATAGTATTATAAAAGGCAGTTCTGGAGAAAAAAATATACGAAAGCCTGGTAGCTACATTTTCCTTACAGCACAGAAGATTAGGTTGGTTTATTATATATGATAGGTTAGGTTTGGATTTTTCTTAGTCTAGGATAGGTTATTTTTTATTATTATTATTTTATTATTTTTTTTACAGCTGCTGTTAGAAAATAAATAAAAACAGTAGACAAACACAATGAAACGCAATAACAACAAAAAACGGAACTATTCTAAGACCTGTCAAAATAGTCACCTCTCATCACTGTCTTTTATTTCTCCTTTTCCTTCCTTTCTATACCTTTCCAAACACCCAGAGATACTAGAAAATAAGTAAAAACAACAAACAAACACAATAACAGCAAAAAAAAGGAACTATTCTAAGACCTGTCAAAATAGTCATCTCTCATCACTGTCCTTTATTTATCCTTTTCCTTCCTTTCTACACCTTTCCAAACACCCAGAGACGCTAGAAAATAAATAAAAACAATAGAAAAACACATAACAGCAAAAAAACGGAAATATTCTAAGACCTGTCAAAATACTGTCACCTCTAATCACTGTTCTTTATTTCTCCTTTTCCTTCCTTTCTATACCTTTCCAAACACCCAGAGATACTAGAAAATAAATAAAAACAACAAACAAACACAATAACAGCAAAATAAAGGAACTATTCTAAGACTTGTCAAAATACTGTCACCTCTCATCACTGTTCTTTATTTCTCCTTTTCCTTCCTTTCTACACCTTTCCAAACACCCACAGACGCAAGAAAATGAATAAAAACAATAGAAAATAAATAAAAACAATAGAAAAACACAATAACAGCAAAAAAACGGAACTATTCTAAGACCTGTCAAAATACTGTCACCTCTAATCACTGTCCTTATTTCTCCCTTTCCTTCCTTTCTATACCTTTCCAAACACCCAGAGACGCTAGAAAATAAATAAAAACAATAGAAAATAAATAAAAACAATAGAAAACACAATAACAACAAAAAAACGGAACTATTCAAAGACCTGTCAAAATACTGTCACCTCTAATCACTGTCCTTATTTCTCCTTTTCCTTCCTTTCTACACCTTTCCAAACACCCAGAGATACTAGAAAATGAATAAAAACAATAGAAAATAAATAAAAACAATAGAAAAATACATAACAGCAAAAAAAAGGAACTATTCTAAGACCTGTCAAAATACTGTCACCTCTAATCACTGTCTTTTATTTCTCCTTTTCCTTCCTTTCTGTACCTTTCCAAACACCCAGAGATGCTAGAAAACAAATAAAAACAATAGAAAATAAATAAAAACAATAGAAAAACACATAACAGCAAAAAAACGGAACTATTCTAAGACCTGTCGAAATAGTCACCTCTAATCACTGTCCTTTATTTCTCGAAAATAAATTCCAAACACCAATAGAAAATAAATAAAAACAATAGAAAAACACAATAACAGCAAAAAAACGGAACTATTCTAAGACCTGTCAAAATACTGTCACCTCTAATCACTGTCCTTATTTCTCCTTTTCCTTCCTTTCTATACCTTTCCAAACACCCAGAGATACTAGAAAATAAATAAAAACAATAGAAAATAAGTAAAAACAACAAACAAACACAATAACAGCAAAAAAACGGAACTATTCTAAGACCTGTCAAAATACTGTCACCTCTAATCACTGTCCTTATTTCTCCTTTTCCTTCCTTTCTATACCTTTCCAAACACCCAGAGACGCTAGAAAATAAATAAAAACAATAGAAAATAAATAAAAACAATAGAAAAACACAATAACACAAAAAAACGGAACTATTCTAAGACCTGTCAAAATACTGTCACCTCTCATCACTGTTCTTTATTTCTCCTTTTCCTTCCTTTCTACACCTTTCCAAACACCCACAGACGCCACAGAATAAATAAACCAACATACAAACACACTAAAACACCATAACAACAACACCAAACACGCGGAAGCAACAACAAACAAGAAAACAGATTAATTACGTTTTTGTCATACCTCCATTTCCGCCTCCCTCCCTCCCTTTACCTCCCTTGTCTCTCCTCTTCCCTCCCTCCCTTTACCTCCACACGGGTGCTGGAGGGAGATAAGGGGTTCCTCCACCTGTCCTCACCTCCGGGCCGAGTGGAGCAGTATTTACAGTCCACCTGAGCGGGTATTTACAGGTGTCGCCCCCGTCGCCCCTTACCTGAGGCGCGCCATGTTTGAACACCGTTGCTAAATTATCGTACTCAGAGCCTGGTATTTACTGGTTTCTGACGCCTAACTATCGCCAAGAAACATCAGGAATTAACTATTTTAACGATAATTATAAATGAATCCCGTTATTGGGGTCCTGAATACACGAAAGTCGGTATTATCGTACTCAGAGCCTGGTATTTACTGGTTTCTGACGCCTAACTATCGCCAAGAAACATCAGGAATTAACTATTTTAACGATAATTATGAATGAATCCCGTTATTGGGGTCCTGAAGACAGTTTTTGGGTCGGAAGTCGGTTTTATCGTACTCAGAGTCTGGTATTTACTGGTTTCTGACGCCTAACTATCGCCAAGAAACATCAGGAATTAACTATTTTAACGATAATTATGAATGAATCCCGTTATTTGGGTCATGAAGACAGTTTTTGGGTCGGAAGTCGGTTTTATCGTACTCAGAGCCTAGTATTTATCGGTTCTGACGCCTAACTATCGGCAAGAAACATCAGGAATTAACTATTCTAACGATAATTATAAATGAATGCCGTTATTGGGGTCATGAAGACAGTTTTTGGGTCGGAAGTCGATAAATAACGAAGGCTCCAGAAGTGGTACCCATAACAGAGGTTCGAAAAGTGGTACCCAAAAGGGTTACCCATAATGAAGGTCCCAAAAGTGGTTCCCATACCAGAAGTGGTACCCATAATAGAGGTTCGAAAAGTGGTACCCAAAAGTGGTACCCATAACCATAATAAAGGTTCCAAAAGTGGTTCCCATACCAGAAGTGGTACCCATAATAGAGGTTTGAAAAGTGGTACCCAAAAGTGGTACCCATAATATAGGTTCCAAAAGTGGTTCCCATACCAGATGTGGTACCCATAATAGAGGTTCGAAAAGTGGTACCCATAGCAGATTCCAAAAGTGGTACCCATAATGACGGTTCCAAAAGTGGTTCCCATAACAGAAATTGATTGATGATTGATTGATAGATAGAAGTGGTACCCATAATAAAGGTTCGAATAGTGGTACCCATAACAGAGGTCTTAAAATTGATACTCAAAACAGAGATTCCAAAAGTGATATCCAAAACAGAGATTCCAAATGTGGTACCTGAGTACGACAATCTGGCAACGTTGGGTTTGAACGAGGGGGGCTGAGGAGGGCGTGTCCCGGCGGGGTTTTCACCTTGGTTTCGTCATTAATCGGATAAAACTGAATAGTGTAGGCGGCCATCATCTTGTTACTGATGGGATAATGTTGAATTTAGGTTGTATACCCATCGCGCGAATGCAGTGGAGTAGCTAAAAGATATCTATTATATTAATAGTTGTACTCTCTCCTCCTGTCTGGGGGGGGGGATGGATGATCTTCCTCTCTCCCTTGTTGTTTACCTGCAACAATAAACTATCAATCAATCAACCTCTTCCATTTAGGGCATTTTAGGCTAGAAATCACTTTGTTTACATTAGTAAGAAATATTTAGAGCAGGTGTTCTCAACCAGGGGGAATTCACCCCCATGGAAGTCAGGGATTCAGGGGGGTACCGCGCACTGGGTCACATATATTGACAGATTAAAATTGGTCTCCCTCCCTCATATTTGCTCCCTTGGGCGGCACAAGACGCCTGCAGCATCAGCCTGTCAGACCGTGTGCCACATACTCCTGCTGCTGCACCACAAGGGTCAAAGAATAAGCGTATACCCGTAGACGGGGCGCGCCGCACTCCTCCTTCCCTGGGGTAGACCGAAGCCCGAGGGGTGTGACTCGTGCTTGTTTTTTCCTACACGAGGGGAAATGACATTCGGAAAAGGAGATGCACTGGCCAAAAAAAGGTTGAAAACACGTACAGCGCCTTAGTGATTATGTATTAATAGTTGTATAATCACACTCTGTCCTGCCTGGGGGTTGGGATGGCATGTTCCTCCCTTCTCCTTTGTTGTTTACCTGCAACAATAAACTATCAATTAATCAATCAATCACTTCCACATATATCCTTAGTT
>NC_066557.1:8859207-8899207 GCF_024679095.1 Eriocheir sinensis
TTAAGAGTAAGGTATTAAGATTACGTATAAATTATGTTCGCGAGCCTTATACAACTATTACAGCGCTTATTTTACTCGTCTTAGGGTTGCGTATGGCTTCTTCATTACGTACGTACGAACACACACACACCTTAAATGTATCCACCTTTGATTATTTCACTTATAAGCACGAGGCTTTTACAGGTTATGTCGCTTATGATTTCGGCGTTGTCGTGGAGTTTATATATTTTTTGCTTGGTTTAGAGGTTTTTATTTATTCTTTATCGTCTTCAGTGTAAAAAAAAAAATATATATCATGGAGTTTATTTTGTGCGGTTTTGAGAGATTTCTGTTTTGTTTTCATTCTTCTTTATTATTATTACTATTATTATTATTGTTATTATTATTATTATTATTATTATTATTATTATTATTATTACTACTCCACAAATACTTCACTCACACCTCAGTATTTTTATCTCAACCAAAAATCTCTCTATAATAAAATTCTAATTCTCAAAAAACTTTCTTCAGCTAAAACAAAAAAATTCCTGACTTCTACATAAGTCCACAAAATCATTCATATATTCCACAAACACTTTTTCACTTACTACAACTAATTTATTACTTATTATTTTTATCTGTATCAAAAATCTCCCTTCACACACACACACACACACACACACACACACACACACACACACACACACAAACTTAGCTTTTTACCAATACGTATTAAAAAAACTCTACAACTACGGCATAAAAACTTCTTCAATTCCGAGATCTCAAAATGATTCACATAGTATTCCACAAAAGCACTTCACTTATTCCTTTCTCTTCTAGCGTTATAAAAAATCTTCATTCTATATACATTTATCTTGCAATCTTTAGCAATATAAAAAAAGTTCACTTCCCAAAACTCAAAATTTTTCACATATTCCACAAAATGCTTCACTTCTATATTTCCCTATTATCGTTATCAAATATCTCCCTCCTATGTACACTTAATTTTTCATCTTTTGCAGTATAAAAAAAGTTAACTTCCAAAAACTCAAAACTATTCACATATATTCCACAAAGCTCTTCACTTTTTCTGTTCTACTTCTACCTTTATTAAAAAATCTATCTTTACACACACTTATCTGTCTACTTTCAACCGTATCAAAAATTTTCTCTTCCAAAAACTCAAAATTATTCATATATATATTCCACAAACACTTCACTTATGCCTTTCACTTAATCTTTATCAAAAATCTATCTTTTACATATTTATCAGTCTACCTTCAACCATAACAAAAATTTTCTCTTCCAAAAACTCAAAATTATTCATATATATATTCCACAAACACTTCACTTATGCCTTCCTACTTAATCTTTATCAAAAACCTATCTTTATACATATTTATCAGTCTACCTTCAAACTTATCAAAAAATTTCTCTTCCCAAAACTCAAAATTATTCATATATATATTCCACAAACACTTCACTTATGCCTTTTACTTAATCTTTATCAAAAATCTATCTTTATACATATTTATCAGTCTACCTTCAACCATAACAAAAATTTTCTCTTCCAAAAACTCAAAATTATTCATATATATATTCCCCAAAACACTTCACTTATACTGTTCTGCTTCTATCTTTATAAAAAAAATCTATCTTTACTTTGAAATAAACATCGATAATTCTATAAAACATACTTCCTAAAAGCGCTAATTTCATACTTATAAGACAACCCGTTAATTCGCTTATATTCTTGAGTTGGTGGTTCTTTGCATTTCTTATACTTTGAAAGAAAATACTACAACAATGCTTATGGCCAGTTTGACGGTCCAACACAGGGATATTGTAAGCCCCCAAACCAACCATGTTCTCCACAATGATCCGGTATTTCCACTTAACACCAGGTACCAATACAGAGATTTCCTGGGTAGGTTCCTAAGACTTCCTCATCCTTTCTATATCAACGCCAAACACTAAAGCTACGTACAAGGAGTTGTCGTTGTATTCTGCGTTTGGTTGAGTAAAAGTTGGAAAGTTTCGTTTAGTCGGTGCAACATCTGTGGTCATATGCCAGAGAGAGACAGAAGGGGAAGGAATCATAGAAGGGAACAGATCCTAGGAGATGGGACACAACCCCTGATTAATACCTGGTACCCATTCACTGCTGGGTGGACAGGGGCGTAGGGTATCGGAAAAACCGCCCAAATTTTTCCACTCCGCCCAGGAATCGAACCCGGGCTCTCTCAGTTGTGAGGTGAGCTTTTTCTTTTTTTCTTTTTTTACAGTAGAGGAAGCAGTTCAAGGGCAAAAAAAAGGAAACAATGAAAAAAAAAAAGCCTGTTACTGCTCCGACAAGAGAGTCAAGAAGTGTGGCTGAAAGACAGGTCAATTTCGGGAGGAGCGGTGTCCTGTTACCCGATACAACCTTGCTGTACTGGACCGTCAAACTTGCCCTTATCCGCAAAAATCCTTCTCTGATTTTAACCTACGATACATAAAAAAAAGAAAAAAAAAATATTTGTTGTACTACATTAATTTACGTTCTTGAAATTCCCAGAAGCACCATCGATCAATTACTATAAAAATACAAAAGGAATCATCATTAGCTCTCTCATTACACTGTTAACTCAATCACTTGTTTCACTAATCCTAAAAAATCCATTCTTCAAACTTCATTATTTTCTACTGTTCTCCTTTTCAATATTTTCTTTCAATTTCACTTGTTTCACTAATCCTAAAAAACCCATTCTTCAAACTTCATTATTTTCTACTGTTCTCCTTTTCAATACTTTCTTTCAATTTCACTTGTTTTACTAATCCTAAAAAATCCATTCTCCAAGCTTCATTATTTTCTACTGTTCTCCTTTTCAATATTTTCTTTCAATTTCACTTGTTTCACTAATCCTAAAAAATCCATTCTCCAAACTTCATTATTTTCTACTGTTCTCGTTTTCAATATATTCTTTCAATTTCACTTGTTTTACTAATCCTAAAAAACCCATTCTTCAAACTTCATTATTTTCTACTGTACTTCTTTTCAATATTTTCTTTCAATTTCACTTGTTTCACTAATCCTAAAAAACCCATTCTTCAAACTTCATTATTTTCTACTGTTCTCCTTTTCAATATTTTCTTTCAATTTCACTTGTTTCACTAATCCTAAAACATCCATTCTCCAAGCTTCATTATTTTCTACTGTTCTCCTTTTCAATATTTTCTTTCAATTTCACTTGTTTCACTAATCCTAAAAAATCCATTCTTCAAACTTCATTATTTTCTACTGTTCTCCTTTTCAATATTTTCTTTCAATTTCACTTGTTTTACTAATCCTAAAAAATCCATTCTTCAAACTTCATTATTTTCTACTGTTCTCCTTTTCAATATTTTCTTTCAATTTTCTATTCACTCATCAGCACTTTTCTTATTATGTTGAAAACTCACTTATTTTATTAATCATAGAAATCTAACAGTCGAATCTTCTTTAGACTTAATTAATTTCAACTGTATTTCTTTCATTGTTTTCCTTTAATTTTCTTTTCAGTCATTAGCACGTTTTTTATAACATTGAAAACCTCACTTATTTCATTATTAATCCTCAAAATCTACAAATTGCACATCTTCTTCAAACTTAATTCATTTCTACTGTACTTCTTCTTTCAATGTTTTCTTTTAATTTTCTTATTTCATTATTAATTCTCAAAAATCTACAAATCGCACATCTTCTTCAAACTTAATTAATTTCTACTGTACTTCTTCTTTCAATATTTTCTTTTAATTTTCTTTTCAGTCATCAGCACTTTTCTTTATAACATTGAAAATTTCCCTTATTTCATTATTAATCCTCAAAATCTACAAATCACACATCTTCTTCAAACTTAATTATTTTCTACTGTACTTCTTCTTTCAATGTTTTCTTTTAATTTTTTTCTTTTCAGTCATTAGTACTTTTCTTTATAACACTGAAAACCTCACTTATTTCGTTATTAATCCTCAAAATCTACAAATCGTACATCTTCTTCAAACTTAATTAATTTCTACTGTACTTCTTCTTTCAATATTTTCTTTTAATTTTTTTTCTTTGTCTTTATAACGTTGAAAATCTCCCTTATTTCATTATTAATCCTCAAAATCTACAAATCGTACATCTTCTTCAAACTTAATTAATTTCTACTGTACTTCTTCTTTCAATATTTTCTTTTAATTTTTTTTCTTTGTCTTTATAACGTTGAAAATCTCCCTTATTTCATTATTAATCCTCAAAATCTACAAATCGTACATCTTCTTCAAACTTAATTAATTTCTACTCTACTTTTTCTTTCAATGTTTTCTTTTAATTTTCTTTTCAGTCATAAGCACTTTTCTTATATTATTGAAAAACTCACTTATTTCACTAATCCTACAAATCTTTCAGTCACATCTTCTTCAAGCTTTATTAATTTCTTCTGTACTTCTTCTTTCAATGTTTTCTTTTAATTTTCTTTTCAGTCATTAGCACTTTTCTTATATAATTGAAAAACTCACTTATTTCACTAATCCTACAAATCTTTCAGTCACATCTTCTTCAAACTTAATTCATTTCTACGTACTTCTTCTTTCAATGACTTTTAATTTTTTTTTTTTTTATTTATTATCTTTTTTATATAATTGAAAAAAAACTTTATTCACTAATCCTACAAATCTTTCAGTCACATCTTCTTCAAACTTAATTCATTTCTACGTACTTCTTCTTTCAATGACTTTTTAATCTCCACTTTTCTCTCCTCATTCTGTTTGTCGAGCGGAGTCATTGATTTTAGCCGGCATTTAAAATTTTAGCCAGCGATACAAAAAAACAAAACAAAACAAAAAAAGTCATAAATACTATAATCTCCATATTTGAAACGCATCACTACATCATCAATCATTACAAAAATACAAATTAACTCATTGATTTCCTTATTGATATTGAAAAACTCACTTACTTAATTAATTCTACCATGTACTGCACCGTCGCTATGTACCTTGTTTCACGTTTCTATAATTATTCTTTATTTATGAATGCTAAGAGATTCATTCGCGACATCTATACTCCCTCACATTCACAATCGTTTTCCTTATCTTAATTATTTTATATATCTACAGTCTTAACAGAGAAAATAATTCTACAATATCAAAGAAATAAAATAGAAAAATAAAGAAATGTCACACCAATTCTCTTCTCTTCTACCTCCAGAATCAATGACCTTATTTTAAGTATTTTCATTTATTTAGTCTCAAAACAACTCTCTTACGTCGTCTATAGTCTTTCGAGCGAGGCTGAGAGTTAAGCTTCCTTCCTTCCTTCGTCTATACTTGCATTGTTTGTTTTTGCCATTGTCATAAAAAATTCCCTTCCGGTTAAATTTCAAAATGGAAAAATACGTCACACCCAAACCTAGCTTATCCATACATTCTTTACCCGGTAGGGATGAGTTTTATCAATGTTTCGATATCTAGCTTCCTACTTGCAACAATAAACTATCAATCAATCAAACAATCAATCCTACTGAACCAATTGCTCTTCCGTTGTCATATGTAAACATTCTTTGCTAGGCTACCTTGCATAAACACCTCAGGATTATTTTTGCTTGTTTTGATCTTTTCACTCTTTCCTAGTGTGTTGTGGGAGGTTTGAAGGTCAGTAGAAAACATTTATGATAACACAAGAGTACTTCGTCAGGTAGAAAACAAGATATGGGCACGTCAGTACGACCAATCTCAACCCTTTACCCCCAAAAACATACCGATAAACAAAATAATCAAATGAAAAATCTATCTATTTTATCTGTATCTCCGACGCACTGCCTCCTCACGGGAACTTCCCTCCAGGGGGTGGCCGCAGCAGAAGTGTCCCCATCTCTCCCTGTTCTGGCACTCCCTCTCAGCACACTCAATCCTGCTGCCTCCAACTCTCTCAAGAAGCACTCCCTCTCAACACACTCAATCCTGCTGCCTCCAACTCTCTCAAGAAGCACTCCCTCTCAGCACACTCAATCCTGCAACCTCCAACTCTCTTGTAAATAAAAAAATACAATCCCCAAATAAAAAAACAAAAAAAAAGCAATAAAGAAAAGCAACCTGTCACCCTACCTACCTATCTACCTACCAATCTATCACCCCATCATCACCTCACTGCCTATCACCATCACCACCACCACCACCACCACCATCGCTATGGATAAACGATGACTCCACTTGAGGACGAAGGAGCATTGGTGTCGACTCCTGACTCGTCGACGGGAATGGGGCGGACGTGGGCGACGACGGGGTGTGGGTGACGGGGAGGGCGACGGGGGGCTCGGGGGTGGCGGGGGACTTGATGGGGGAGGAGATGGGTGACGAGGAGGCATTGTCGTCGAAGGTGATGGTGTCGGCGAGGTACCACACGCTAATGTCGACGAAGAAAGCAAGCAGCATCACCGCACCTGTCATACCTGTTGATGGTGATGATAGTGATGATGATAGTGATGATAGTGATGATGGTGAAGATGGTAGAGGTGAGGAGGAGGAGGAGTAATATAAAAGGAGGAGAAAGTGTATTAGAAAAGCAGAAAAAAATATTGGAATAGGAGGAGAAAGATGAGGAATAGAATAGGAAAAGGAAGAATAGGAAAGGAAAATGAAAAGTGGAGGAAGAGGAGAAACAGAAAAGGAAGAGGAGAAAGAGGAGGAATAGAAAAGGAGGAGAAAGTGGATTAGAAAAGGAGAAAAAATGAAGAAAGATGAAGAATAGAAAAGGAAAAGGAAGAATAGGAAAGGAAAAGAAAAAGTGGAGGAAGAGAAACGAAGGGAAAAGGAGAAACAGAAAAGGAAAAGGAGAAAGAGGAGGAATAGAAAAGGAGGAGAAAGAGGAGGAATAGAAAAGGAGGAGAAAGAGGAGGAATAGAAAAGAAGTAGAAAGTGGAGGAAAAGAAGAGAAGGAGGAGAAAGAGGAGGAATAGAAAAGAAGGAGAAGCAGGGGATGAAGAAAAAGAAGAGATAAAAGAGGAAGAGGTGATAGGGTAAAGAAAATGGAAGAAATAAAGGATAAAAGAAATGTTAGAAGAAGGGAAGATTGAAAGAGAAAAAGGACGAGGAGGAAAGAAAATGGGAAAGAAACAAAGAAAGGAAAGGTGGAAAAGAAAAGAAAATGAAGATATCAGTAGTTATTATCATTATTACTACTATATTACTGTCACTACTACTACTACTACTACTACTACTACTACTATTACTACTAGAACCCGGTAGCAGCGACGGGCCAGATTTTTGCCATGATATAAACCCCCAAAAAATAGATGGTGCATAAACTGATCCCAAATGCATTGATGTATATTATGAAATGGTTTGCCTGAGTGATGATTCTTTTCTCATCATTCTCGCTTAGAAGGACCTTTAAGAAATATGACCCCCACAGCTACCGGGTTAAGGCTTCTCAGATTTCCACAGTCCTCTACACCCATTTCCTGTACTTTCTTAATCGATACACTTTATAAACATACTTATTTCCTGCCCTTTTTTCAGTCCCCACACCTATTTACACCCATTTCCTGTCCTTTCTTAGTCGATACACTTTATAAACATACTTATTTCCTGCCCTTTTTTCAGTCCCCATGCCCATGTACACCCATTTCCTGTCCTTTCTTAGTCGATACACTTTATAAACATACTTATTTCCTGCCCTTATTCAGTCCCAACACCTATCTACACCCATTTCCTGTCCTTTCTTAGTCTGTACACTTTATAAACATACTCATTTCCTGCCCTTTTTCAGTCCCCATGCCCATGTACACCCATTACCTAACCTAAAACCATCTACACACATGCCCATACCCTACATCTTTCTACTCACCCCCATGTAATGTTGCCAAAGTTTCGTACTCAAAACATCGCAATTATATCAGTTCCACGGATCCGAAACTTTTCTACCCACACAGATAATGAAATTCCAGTTAAAGTTATCAATAAAATCATTTCTTATTGATGTTAGTTTGCGATAGCTGTGAGTCAAAACCGGGAAATACAATGTGCTGAGTGGCTGAGTACGATAATTTGGTTACGTTGCCCCCATGCCCTTGAACTATACCCCTTGTCACCCTTTCTACATCCACACCCATACTTCCCCTATTTTCTACCTTTCCTTAGTGTCTACACCCTTCCACTTATCTGTTTTTATCTAACCACCCCCCCTTCCACACACACCCGACACACATACACTTCTCCTTTGTTGTTTTACTTGCAACAATAAACTATCAATCAAGCAATCACTTCCTACCCTTGCCTAAGATCTACACTCTTCTTCTTACTTACACTATGTTATCCACACTGCCCCCTGCACCATCTCCACACCCATGCCCACCCCTATTTTCTACCTTTCCTCAGTGTCTACACCCTTCCACTTATCTGTTTTTATCTAACCACTCCCTGTTCCACACACACCCGACACACATATATTTCCTACCTTTCCATAGTCTTACTTTTTATTATTTTTTTTTACAGCAAAGGAGACAGCTCAAGGGCACAAAAAAAGTAAACCATAATAAAAAAAGCCCGCTACTCGCTGCTCCTAAAAAAAAAAAAAGAGATGACCGAACACTATGTTATCCACACCGCCCCCTCCACTATCCTCCACTCCCACCCACACACCCACCGTGGAAGAACATCCTGAAGGCATCCGTGTCGTAGAGTTGACACGCTCCAGGGCGGCTGCAAGTCTCCTTCCACTGAATGCAAGCGGCGTCCACCACTGCCCCGTAGATGATGGGGCACGGGACATTGCCTGGGGGTGATGGGGGGTGGTAAGGGTGGGGAGTGGTGATGATGGTGGAGTGCATTTGTGTGGATTGGGAATGGGGATGGGTGGTAAGATGATAATGGTAAATGGTGATGGTTATTGGGATGATGATGGATGCTTAACCCGGTAGCAGCGACGGGTCAAATTTGTGGCTTTACCGTGTAGCAGCGATGGGCCAAATTTGTGGCTTTACCGTGTAGCAGCGACGGCCCAAATTTGTGGCTTTACCGTGTAGCAGCGACGGGTCAAATTTGTGGCTTTACCGTGTAGCAGCGATGGGTCAAATTTGTGGCTTTACCGTGTAGCAGCGACGGGTCAAATTTGTGGCTTTACCGTGTAGCAGCGATGGGCCAAATTTGTGGCTTTACCGTGTAGCAGCGATGGGCCAAATTTGTGCCATAATATAACCCCCCCAAAATAGATGATACATAATCTGATCACAAATGCTTTAATTGATATATATTATGAGATGGTTTGTGTGAGGGGTGATTTTTTCTCATTTTTCTCACTTGGAGGGACCATTAAGAAACATGATCCCTGCTGCTACTGGGTTAAATCAGAATGAAGATGGGACAGAGAACATTTTTACAGGTGATGGGAAATGGTAATGATGGGAAACGGTGATGGGTGGCGCGATAATATAAAAAAAGAGTAAGAAGCACTATTTGTATGTAGATAACGATGTGGATGATGAGAGAAAAGACAATAGGGCTACCTCAACCTGGCAGCAGCGACGGCCCAAATATGTAGCTTAACAGTATACCAGCGATGGACCAAATTCTTCCCTTGACATAAACCCCCCAAAATAGAGGATACATAAACTGATCACAAATGCATTAATACATATAATATAATGGTTGGCGTGTGTGATGATTTTTCTCATTGATTCGCTTAGAGGGGACTTTAAGAAACATGATCCCCGCAGCTACTGGGTTAAAGTAGTAATATAAGGATGATGATGAGGGGTAGATAGGGCACTGTCTATTATACGAAAGAAGATAATAGTGCTAAGTGAAGATGATGGAGTAGGAGGCACTAGGATGATGAGGAGAAAGATGGAAGTCTGTAAGGATGTTGACGATGATGGGGTGTATTGATGCCATAAGAAAAATATAATAGAAGAGAGTGGGCTTTCTCAGCTTCTTATATTACATCAGAGGAAGCAGGCAAGGGCAAACAAAAAAAACATGAGAGATAAAAATCCTGCAAAACTACCACTCCCCCAAAAGAAAAAGTAAAAGAAAACTCCAACAGATCAATTAGAAACGGACGAGCAGCTTCCGTTACATAAAAAAAAATCTTATGTCCTCTTCTGGTTCTGGCACTCACTTAACAATCCTATAGCCACGGAGATGAGCCCGAGTGCCATGGCCTTGTCCTTGGGGGCCACACAGCGGAGCGTCAGCAGCATCCCGCCAACCTCGGACGTGGAGTGGACCAGGACGAAGGCGGAGAAGATGACCACGTACCTGTTTGGGGGATGTGGAGTGAGTGCAGGAAGTGGTTCATTAGGGTATATGGATGGATGGTGGGGGGTAGGGGGGGGTTGTAGTAAGTGTTTCATTGAGGTATATGTGGATGAGGGATTGGTTTTGGGGGTATGTGGAATATTAGTGCTTAACTGGGAGATGTGGAGTATGTGGTTCATTGAAGTATGTGGATGGGAGGTTCAGTTTTGGGGGGATTATGTGGAAGAAAGGGATGGTTGGGGTATATGGTTGAAAGGGGTTGGTTGGGGTATGTGGATAAAAGGGTTGATTGGGGTATGTGGATGAGGGGGTTGATTGGGGTATGTGGATGAAGGGGATGGTTGGGGTATGTGGAAGAAGGGGATGGTTGGGGTATGTGGAAGAAGGGGATGGTTGGGGTATGTGGATGAAGGAGTTGGTTGGGGTATGTGGAATGAAGGGGTTGGTTGGGGTATGTGGATGAAGGGGTTGGTTGGGGTATGCTGATGAAGGTTGGTTGGGGTACATGGAAGAAGGGGTTGGTTGGGGTATGTGGATGAGGGATTGCTTGGGGTAGGTATGTGGATTATAAGTGGTTGATTTGGGGGTATGTGGATTTTTTTTATTTTTTTTATTTTTTTTTTTATTTTTTGCAGGCAACCAAGGGAAGAAATAATTGTGGTTCATAAATTGCTTAGAATATCTCAACACTCATCGTCTTATTCTTTTATTCACTACTAAACTTTATGAAGACTCGGCTCAGATTCTCAAGGTGATTTAAAGTTCATATTCATTTTGGGTTCAGACAAGAGGAAAAAACTAAGAAATTGTGGTGTTTAATTTGCTTGGAATATCTTTTTAAGTGGTTTCTTTATTCCTGTACTTACTATTAAACTATATAAAGACTGCGTGAGGATTTCTTAAGTGAATTGAAGTTTATATTTATTTAGGTGGCAATGAAGGGAAAAAAACTTGTATATAATTTGCTCATAATGTCTTCTCATTTTTTTTTTTCTTTACAGCACAGAGAACAACTCAAGGGCAACAAAAAGAAGATGTAAAATAAAACCCCACTAACTGTTGCTCTCATATAGTGACAAGTATATAGAGTAGCCAAAAGAGAGGTCAACTTGTTCATATACTGACTACATAAATTTTATAACGACCTGACTCGATAATTTATGAAGATTATAAGTTTATATTAATTTTCTTTTCCACTTACCACTCAAAATTGTTGCACTCCGCCCCACACGTCTTCATCACCACAGTATCCCCTTCCTCCAGACAGTTACAGTGGGAGAACTGGAACATAGAAAATGGGGGTAAGGTTGAGGAATGTTTGGGGAAGAACAAATACGTGCGAGTAAACAATAAAGGGAACTGGAACAAATGAAATGGCAATAACGTTATTTTGAATGTCTGAAGAAGAACAGATGCAAGTTAAAAAAAAATGGAACTGGAACAGAAAACTGGAATAAAGGAGAAATGGGAGTAAGGTTGATGTTTGAGTCTGAATAAATAACAGCAAGCAAAAAAAAAAAAAAATAGAAACGGGAATATAGAAAGGAGGAAAGAAGAGTTAAAGAGAAGACAGAGGAAGGTTGATGGAAGAAGAGGGTATGGGCAAGGAAATGAGAGGGTATATGGATGAAGGGGAACAAACAGGTAAGAACGAACAGGTAAGAACAAGAAAATAAAAAATGAAAATAAGGTGAAAACAAACAATGGGTAGTATTGGGTACCTACAAACACACACACACACACACACACACCACCCCTCCTCAACCCACCACCCCCAAACTCCCTCTCCCCCACCCCCTACAACCCTCTAACCTCCCCTCCCTACCCCCCAACACAACGCCTTCACCCACAACCCCCTTTCCTCCACCCCCTACAACGCTCTAACCTCCCTTCCCTCCCCCAATCGCCACCCCTCTCACTTCCCTCCCCCCACCCTTTACCCGCCTCCCCCAACCTCCTCCCCCATCACCCACCACCAGCTCCTTCGTGTCTGCGCGGCGCGAGGCGTTGGAGCACCCCGCGTGGCAAGGGGAGAAGTATGCCTTGTGGCGCGCGGGGTCACACACGGGCGCGAAGGTGGTCAGGTCACACTCCCCGCAGTCCAGGTCACACATCGGCTCGAAATGCTTGCCGCTGAGGGGGAGAAAAGGTGTGATAAGGGGGAGTGCGTGCTGCTGAAAGGGAGGAAAGGAAGGTAAAGAGGTGCTGATGGGGGTGTAAATGGATGTTAAGGGGAGTGCGTGCTTCTGAAGGGGAGTGGCGATTCTTGTCTCGGAAGGGGTGTTAAGGGGTGTGAAAGGGTTAGACCGTTAGAGGGGGTTGTTAAGGGGGTGTTGCTTACCGCTAAGGGGGAGAAAAGGGGTTACATATGGGTCTTTGCAGTGCAGTGCTTAGCGTCCTTAACTACGAATCTGTGGGCCCAGGTTCGAATCCCAGTCCGGGCAGTCGGCGAGCAATCCACCCAGCTGTTCATCTTTCCTTTCTGGATGGTCGATAAATGGGTACCTGGGGAAACCTGGGGGAGGTAAACTGTGATAACCTGGATGTCACACTGGGCACGTACTGTTGGGTTATAAGGATTCTCTTCCACCACAGGCTCAAAGGGCAAATGTGACGGAGATGAGCACCGCCGCCACGCGCAGCTATAGCGTTTGCCCCTAACTTTATCTATCATAGAAAAGTCTCCCTCGTTTCCCAGCGCCGTCTACGTCTTTGCAAGTAAAACAAGTATTATTTTTCCTTTCTCGGTAATGTAAGTTCCCTTTCAAATAATTAACTCCCTAATAATGTTCTATACATGCTGGTAGAGTAAACAAAGGATACTCAAATAGCCATAAAAAGTAAACCAAACAAACTTAAGTAGCGCCAAAAAGTAAACAAAAACGTAAATGGTGCCAGAGTAAACAAAACAGGCTTGAATGAGGTTTTGACAGCGGGGAGGCGTGGCCCTAACCGGTGATTACCTAAGGAGCATGTAAGGCGCGCGCTGATTGGCTGCCGCGAGGGATGTAAACACGCGAGGAAGAAAGGCGGCCTCCCATTGGCTGGCGCGGGGGCGATGGCGTCCCTTCACCCTGCCTTAAATGGACCCATAAACCACGCGACTTTAGACTCACGGTACATGTGCTAGAAGGGTGAATTTACCTTGCAGGACTTTATCACGTGAGAGAAAACGGATCAATATAAAGATTTCCGGGGTGACTATATTCGTTTCTTTAGTGACGATCTATTTACCTCCGACCGCCTCTGTTTTACTTTGAGATGCGGTTATAAGGGAAAGAAATAGGGAAATGGGTGTTATAGTTTTTAAGGGAAATGAGAGGGAAGGAAATAAGAAAAAAAGTTAAAATGGAATGAAATAGGGAAATAGGTGTCAATTTTTGGGGTAAATGAAAGGGAAGGAAATTGGGAAAATGGGTTAAAAGGGAGGAAAATAGGGAAATGGGAGTTATAAATTTAGTGATGCTTTAAACTGTGTAGATAATTAAGAGGTAAGGGGACAAAGGTAAGTGCTCGGGGTAAGTATGTTTAGGTAAGCAATAAGAGAGCATAGGTGAGTAATTAGTGGACAAAGGGAGGTAATCAGATGGGTAAGTCTCTCCAGGTAAGTAATTGAGACATAGGTAAGTGTTCAGGTAAGTAAAAAGAGAGCACAGGCAGGTAATTAGGAGACAGGGGTAAGTGTGTCCAGGTGAGTAATAAGGGGATGTAGGTAGGTAATTAAGGGAAACAAGTAATTAAACATAGGTAAGTATTCAAAGGACACAGGTACATAATTAGGGTGCAGGTAAGTAATGAGAAGACAGGTAAATAATTAGAACATATAGGTGAGTGTCCAGGTAACTAATTAACAGAAAAGGTAAGTATGTTCAGGTATACTCACTCCTCGTCCTCCACCAGTCCCACGAAGTCCTCAGGGGGGCAGCCCACGAACATAAGTATTACCATGCCTGGGGGAGGGGAACAAGGGGGTGGGTGTGAATGTGGGTTGGTAACACTGGTATTACTACTACTACTACTACTACTACTACTACTACTACTATTACTACATTTTATTAATCTATTTTCTCTCTCTCACATACTCTCTCTTCCTCTTATTCTTCCTCCTTTCTCTCTCCCTTCTAAATACACTTTCTCCTCCTTTCTCTTTCCCTTCATCTTCGTCTCATTCTCTCTCCTTATTTTTCCTCCTTTCACTCTTCTTCCTCTGCATTTTCTCGTCAATTCTCTCTTTCCCTTCTTCATCTCTCTCTTCCTCGTTCTTCTTCCTCTTCCTCATACTTACAATTTCTCCTCCTTTCTCTCTCTTCTTCACATTCTTCCTCCTTTCACTCCTCCGTTCTCTCTCTCTCTCTCTCTCTCTCTCTCCTTCACATTCTTTTCCCTTTCACTCTTTCTTACATAAAATTTCTCCCCATCTCTCCTCCCTCTTCCTCTCTCTCTAATGCATACTGCAGTCTCCCATTCCCTTCCCTACACTGCCCTTACCTCCCCCCATCCCCATTTCTCCTCCCCTTTCCTACTTTAATTCCCCTTTCCCATATCTATCTATCCTCTTCCTTACTCCTACCTCTACAAACCCATCCTCCTCCCCTTCCCATACCTTATCTATCCCCCTTCCAGCTTCTCCCATCCCTCCCCTCCCCAAACCCTACCCCCTACATTACCCTCCTCCTCCTCCCTTCCCCTACTCTACCTCCCTTATTCCCCTTCCTTCCTCATCCCCTTCCCCTCCATACCTGACCTCCTCCTCCTCTTCCTTCACCCCATACCTTACCTAACCTAACCTCCCCCTTCCTTTCCTTCCTTTCACCCTCCCTCCTTCCCCTTCCTTACCTATCGCATACACGAGGGCGCTGAGGGCTATCCAGGCTGCCACGGTTCTCGGCGATGGTTTTGCCTGCCAGATGTAGAGACCAGACGCGAAGATGCCCACACCCATCACCAGAATGCCCCCGATGCCTGGTGGTGATAGGGGAAGGGGGGTGGTAGTGATGGGGAGGGGGTGGTGATGGGGGGAAGGGGTGGTGGTAGGTTGGTGATGGTGGGGTAGTCGTGATGGTAGTGATGGTGATAATGATAGGGTCGTGATGGTGGTGATGGTGGTGATAGGGGAAGGGGTGGTGGTGATGGGGAAGGGGTGGTGGTGATGGGGAGGGGGTGGTGGTAGGTTGGTGATGATAGTGGTAGTGATGGGTGGGTAGGAAGTTAGAAGTGATGGTGATGAGAGGGTCGTGATGGTGGTGATGGGATGATATGTTGAATGTGCGAAAGTGGTAATGGGTATGGAATATGGGAGGAATGGGGAATGGGTGGGAATGGGGAAAAAAAGATACATATGTCAAGTGGGTTCTCTCTCTCTCTCTCTCTCTCTCTCTCTCTCTCTCTCTCTCTCTCTCTCTCTCTCTCTCTCTCTCTCCATGCCCTCCTTTCTCTCTCCTTCTCCTTTCACCTCCTCTTCCTCTTTTTTCCTTTAACACCTTCACAAGCGCCCTTTCATCTCCTCCTCCTCCTTTTCCCCCTCCCTCCTCCTTCTCCTCCTCCTCCTTCACCTCTTCTTCCTCTTTTTTTCTTCCTTTGACACGTTCACAAACTCCCTTTCATTTCCTCTTCCTCCTCCACTTCCTCCTCCTTCTCTTTCCTGCATGCTATCTTAACCTAACCTAACCTAAGCTAACCTAACCTAAGCTAACCTAACCTAACTTAACCTAACCTAAACCTGAACATAGGATAATCAGTGTTTACTAGAAGGGTAGATGTTCTTATCTACTTAACTCTCTTTCTATCTATCTATCTAACTATCTATCTATCTATCTATCTATCTATACATCTTTTTATATTTAACTATGTATCTGTCTATCTATGTGTTTATCTGTCTATCTGTCAAACTACTATTTTTTGTTTATTTTTTTACTTTCAGCTTATGGTGCCAATAGGCTTTCTTGGGGGGGCCTGATGATCGGCCCCAGCCCATTACACCTCAGGCAAGTTTTATAATGGCGCCATCTTGGTTGGGTCATGCTCTCCTATTTTAATGTATTTATCGACCTGTTTACCTATCTACCTATCTATCTATCTTACGCTATCCTAAAAAACTAACATAATTTATCTTAAACCTATCCAGACCTTTCCTAAGCCTTAACATAACCTGACTATCTATCTATCTATCTTAACTTACCCTAAACACCTAACATAACTTATCCTAAACCTATCCAGACCTTTCCTAAACCTTAACACAACCCATCCTGAACCTAACCTTAACCTCTCCTAACCCCTGACTATCTATCTATCTATCTATCTTAACTTACCCTAAACACCTCACATAACTTATCCTAAACCTATCCAGACCTGTCCAAACCTTAACCTAACCTATCCTATCTATCTTAACCCTAAACACATCTTAAACCTATCCAGACCTTTCCTAAGCCTTAACATAACCTATCCTGAACCTAACTTTAACCTCTCCTAACCCCTGACTATCTATCTATCTATCTATCTTAACTTACCCTAAACACCTAACATAACTTATCCTAAACCTATCCAGACCTGTCCAAACCTTAACACAACCCATCCTGAACCTAACTTTAACCTCTCCTAACCCCTGACTATCTATCTATCTTAACTTACCCTAAACACCTCACATAACTTATCCTAAACCTATCCAGACCTTTCCTAAACCTTAACATAACCTATCCTGAACCTAACCTTAACCTCTCCTAACCCCTGACTATCTATTCCACTCCTCCAAACCTATCCTGAACCACCTAAACACCTAACATAACTTATCCTAAACCTATCCAGACCTGTCCAAACCTTAACCTAACCTAACCTAACCTTAACCTCTCCTAACCCCTGACTATCTATCTATCTATCTATCTTAACTTACCCTAAACACCTAACATAACTTATCCTAAACCTATCCAGACCTGTCCAAACCTTAACACAACCCATCCTGAACATCTATCTATCTATCTTAACTTACCCTAAACACCTAACATAACTTATCCTAAACCTATCCAGACCTATCCAAACCTTAACCTAACCTATCCTGAACCTAACCTTAACCTCTCCTAACCCCTGACTATCTATCTATCTATCTATCTTAACTTACCCTAAAAACTTAACCTAACTTATCCTAAACCTATCCAGACCTATCCAAACCTTAACACAACTCATCCTGAACCTAAATCTATCTATCTATCTTAACTTACCCTAAACACCTAACCTAACTTATCCTAAACCTATCCAGACCTGTCCAAACCTTAACACAACCCATCCTGAACATACCCTTAACCTTTCCTAACCCCTAACTATCTATCTATCTTAACTTACCCTAAAAAACTAACACAACTTATCCTAAACCTATCCAGACCTCTCCAAACCTTAACACAACCCATCCTGAACCTAACCTTAACCTCTCTTAACCTATCCTAAACTTAACCTAACCTAACCTAAACCTCTCCTAACCCCTGACTATCTATCTATCTATCTATCTATCTATCTATCTTAACTTACCCTAAAAATCTAACCTAACTTATCCTAAACCTATCCAGACCTATCCAAACCTTAACACAACCCATCCTGAACCTAACCTTAACCTCTCTTAACCTATCCTAAACTTAACCTAACCTAACCTAACCTAACCTTAACCTCTCCCAACCTCTGGCCACGCCCACCCACCGGAGACGAGGGCGGCGCTGTGTACGGGCAACCGGAACTGACTCTCGAGGTACTTGGGCAGGAAGGTATAGAGGCCGGCGATAGGCAGAATATGCAACACGTTACTGGCCGTGCGCAGAAGCAGAATACGGTTCCTCAGTAGCCGCCACACCGCCCGCGCGAAGTCTGGAACGGGAGGAGAAGATGGTGAGTGATAGGCGGATAGATAGAAAGTTAGTTAGTTAGTCTGTTAGAAAAGGAGGAGGAAGAGGAGATGGGGAGATATAGGTGGATAGAGAGTTTGTTAGTTTGTTAGTTAGTTAGAGAGTTAGTTTGTTAGAAAAGGAAGAGGAGGAGGAGAGGGTGAGTGATAGGGAGATAGATAGAAAGTTAGTTAGTTAGTTTGTAAGAAAAGGAAGAGGAGGAGGAGAGGGTGAGTGATAGGGAGATAGATAGAAAGTTAGTTAGTTAGTTTGCTAGAAAAGGAGGAGGAAGAGGAGGATAGGATGAGAGATAGATGGATAGATAGAAAGTTAGTTAGTTAGTTTGTAAGAAAAGGAGGAGGAAGAGGAGGAGGAGATGGTGAGAGACAGACAGATAGATAGAAAGTTAGTTAGTTAGTTTGTAAGAAAAGGAGGAGGAAGAGGAGGAGGAGAGGGTGAGTGATAGGCAGATAGATAGAAAGTTAGTTAATTAGTTTGCTAGAAAAGGAGGAGGAAGAGGAGGACATGGTGAGAGATAGGGAGATAGATAGAAAGTTAGTTAGTTAGTTTGCTAGAAAAGGAGGAGGAAGAGGAGGATAGGGTGAGAGATAGGGAGATAGATATAAAGTTAGTTAGTTAGTTTGTTAGAAAAGGAGGAGGAAGAGGAGGAATTGGTGAGAGATAGGGAGACAGATAGAAAGTTAGTTAGTTAATTTGTTAGAGAAGGAGGAGGAAGAGAAGGATAGGATGAGAGATAGATGGATAGATAGATGGATAGTTAGTCAGTTAGTTAGTTAGTTAGTTAGTTAGGTAGGTAGGTAGGTAGGTAGGTAGATAGATAGATAGATAGGTAGGTAGATAGAAGAGGAGGAGGAGGAAATGATGAGATATAAATAGATACAGAGAGATGGAGATAAATATATAGTTAGATAATTAGATGGAGATAAATATATAGTTAGATAATTAGATGGAGATAAATATATAGTTAGATAATTAGATGGAAAAATAGTTACAGATATTCATAAAGAGATAATGATATATAATTAGATGAATATATAGATACAAAGAATGATAAATAGAGTTACAGCTATACAGAGATAATGATAGCTAGATAAATATGAAGATAGCGAGAAAATAGGGTAGATAGATAAATAGGTAGATAGACAAATACACAGATAGACGAATAGATTGAAAAATATAAATAAATAGATAGGGAGATAGATAGACAGACTGATAAATTAAGAGAATGATAGAAAGTTAAAGATAGATAGAATACACACACACACACACACACACACACACACACACACACACACACACACACACTCACCTGTTAGCGAAGTGTTCCGTCGGGGCATGGGGCGCGAGCGGGGCCGGGGCGGTATGGCGAGGGTATTGGGGCGGGGGCAGGGGGCCACGGCTTGATAGGGGTCGAGGTGGTGGGAGGGAGGGGGAGGGTGGCGGCGGCGGCGGGGGCGGGGGAGATGACGAGGGAAAGCAAACATGGCAATACTGGTGAGGGACAGTGTTGCCGCCACCACCACCAAGCCTGCAGGAGGAGGAGGAGGAGGAGGAGGAAGAGGAGGGCGAGGGGGGTAGGAAGAGGAGGGAGAGGGGGGTATGAGGAGGAGGAGGGGGGGGGAGAAGACGGAGAAGGTGGAGGAGGAGGTCGGTCTGGAGGTGAAGGAAGAGGAGGAGGAGGGAGAGAGGGGTATGAGGAGGAGGAGGGGGGGAGAAGGTGGAGGAGTAGGTGGAGTAGGAGAGGAAGGAGAGGGGGGTATGAGGAGGAGGAGGAAGAGGGAGGTAGGAAGAGGAGGGCGAGGGGGGTAGGAAGAGGAGGGAGAGGGGGGTATGAGGAGGAGGAGGGGGGGAGAAGAAGGAGAAGGTGGAGGAGGAGGTCGGTAAGGAGGTGAAGGAAGAGGAGGAGGAGGGAGAGAGGGGTATAAGGAGGAGGAGGGGGGAGAAGGTGGAGGAGTAGGTGGAGTAGGAGAAGGAGGAGGTCGGTAAGGAGGAAGAGGAGGAGGAGGACGAAGAGGAGAAGAAGGAGAAGGTGGAGGAGTAGGTGGAGCAGGAGAAGGAGGAGGTCGGAAGGAGGTGAAGGACGAGGAGGAGGTGGAGGAGGAGGAAGAGGAGAAGAAAGAGGAGGAGGAAGACGGGGGTAGGAGGAGGAGGAGGAAGAGAAGGAGGAGGTCGGTAGGAGGTGAAGGACGAGGAAGAGGAGGAGGAAGAAGAGAAGGAGGAGGACGAGGACGATGTAAGAGGCGGGAGAAGAAGGAGGAGAAGGAGGAGGAGGAGGAGGAGGAGAAAAGGAGGATCGGATTACTTACACAATGAAATCAAATCGCATTAGAAAAGGATTAGAGACTTTGAAGACGATCACATCAACACTCACTTAACAAACATCAGAAATATAAAAAAAACTCAAATTATACTGGCTACGTTAAAATTACAAACTATTAAACTAGATACCACACACAACAAAATAACCAAAGAATATATATAACAGATAAAATAAATGAGTAGGGGATGTTCATATACGCTAACATTACACACACCACAAAATTACATAATACAAATAATAGATGAGAGATAATTAAAAAGTATGGGAAGGAGAGTAAGTAAAGATGAAGAGAAGGAAAGAGGAAGAATATATATTGTAGGAAGGATGGAGGAATATAAAAAAAATACAATATCGGGGAATGGAATAAAGAGGGAAGGAGAGAGAGAGAGAGAGAGAGAGAGAGAGAGAGAGAGAGAGAGAGAGAGAGAGAGAGAGAGAGAGAGAGAGAGAGAGAGAGAGGAGAAAAGAAAGAAAAAATGAATGTAAAATGAAATAAAAAAGGAAGGAGAGAGAGAGAGAGAGAGAGAGAGAGAGAGAGAGAGAGAGAGAGAGAGAGAGAGAGAGAGAGAGAGAGAGAGAGAGAGAGAGAGAGAGAGAGAGCAAAATAAATGACCCCTCTCACCTAGCCACCACGCCCCTATCCATCGTGGGTCCGTGGGTTCGATGCCGGGGTCAGCCAGGGGGTCAACATAGAGACGAGTGCACACGAAGCCCAGGACGAAGCCGAAGGTTGGCCCGAGGATTCGTACCCCGCTGGTGACGGCTGGGGGGAGGGAGAGAGAGGGGGGGGTTAGTGTTGTTGTTGTTGTAGTAGTAGTAGTAGTAGTAGTAGTAGTAGTAGTAGTAGTAGTAGTAGTAGTGGTAGTAGTAGCAAGAGGAGGAGGAGGAGGAGGAGGAGGAGGACGAAACAAACAACTATATAACAAAAAACAACAAAAATAAATAAAAGGAAAGAAGAAAATAGAAGAGGAAAAAAAGAGGAAGAAAACAAATGATAATCCAATAATAATAATAATAATAATAATAATAATAATAATAATAATAATAATAATAATAATAATAATAATAATAATAATAATAATAATCAGCCTATATATTAAAAAAAAGTCGATGAAATTAAAGAAAAACATATTAAACCGCGAGAGAGAGAGAGAGAGAGAGAGAGAGAGAGAGAGAGAGAGAGAGAGAGAGAGAGAGAGAGAGGAAGTTGATTGATGGGGTGAAACACGTCACGGAAAGGGAGAAACAAAGAGGGAGGGAGGGAGAGAGAAAGGGAGGGAGGGAGAAAAGGAGGGAGGGAGAGAGAAAGGGAGGGAGGGAGGGAGGGAGAAGGAAAGGGAAATGACGTAAGGTAAAAAGTGAAGTCGTAAAGGAAAGGAAGGAAAGGAAGGAAGGAAGGAGATGGAAGAAGGAAGGAGGAAAGGAAGGAAGGAGGAAGAGGGAGAGATAAAGGAAGGAAGAAAGAAAGGAAGGAGGAAATAAATGAAAGTAAAACAAGAAAGAGAATTGGAAGGAAAGGAAATAAAGAGAAAAAAGAAGAGAGGAAGAAGGAAAAAAAGAGAAAGGGAAGGGAGGGATGGAGGAAAGGAAGGAAGGAGGAAAAGAAGGAAGGAAGAAAGAAAGGAATGAGGAAATAAATGAAGAAGAAACAAGAAAGAGAATTGAAGGGAAAGGAAATATAGAGAAAAAAGAAGAGAGGAAGAAGGGAAAAAAAGAGAAGGGGAAGGGAGGGACGGAGGAAAGAAAGAGAGGAATGACGAAATAAATAAAGAAGAAACAAGGAAGAGAATTGAAGGGAAAGGAAATATAGAGAAAAAAGAAGAGAGGAAGAAGGGAAAAAAAGAGAAAGGGAAGGAAAGGACAGAGGAAAGGAAGAAAGGGGGAAGAAACGGAGATACAGGAAGAAAGAAAGAGAAAGAAAGAAATGAATGAAGAGGAAACAAGGAAGAATTGGATGGAATGTGATAATTATGAGAAAGAAAATAAGTAGACAGGAGGGAAGGGAGGGAGGAAGGAAGGAGGGAAAGGAAAGGAGGAAGAAAGAATAAAGAAAGGAATAAAAAGGGGAAGGAGAGAAAAAGGGAATGAGAGATGATGGGAAGAGGAGAGAAGAAGGGAAGGAGAAAAGGAAAGGAGGAAGAAATGAGGGAAGGAAGAATAAAGACAAGGATTAAGGAAAGGAAGGAGGGAAGAAGGAAGAAGGAAGAGAGAAAAGAGAAGAAGAAGGAAGAGGAGGGAAGGAAGGGAAAGAGGAAAGTATACAAGAAGGGAAGGAAGGAAGGAAGGAAGGAAGGAAGGAGGGAAACAAGGAAGGAAGGAAAGGAAGGAAGAATGGAAGAAGAGAAGGAAGGGAAGGAAGGAAGAATGGAAGAAGGGAAGGAAGGAGGGAAACAAGGAAGGAAGGAAGGAAAGGAAGGAAGAATGGAAGAAGAGAAGGAAGGGAAGGAAGGAAGGAAGGAAGGAAGGAAGGAAGAAGGGAAACAAGGAAGGAAGGAAGGAAAGGAAGGAAGAATGGAAGAAGAGAAGGAAGGGAAGGAAGGAAGAATGGAAGAAGAGAAGGAAGGGAAGGAAGGAAGAATGGAAGAAGAGAAGGAAGGGAAGGAAGGAAGAATGGAAGAAGAGAAGGAAGGAAAGGAAGGAAGAATGGAAGAAGAGAAGGAAGGAAGAAGGGAAACAAGGAAGGAAGGAAAGGAAGGAAGAATGAAAGGAGAGAAGGAGGGAAGGAGAGAAGGAGGGAAGGACAGAATGAGATAAGGGAAGGGAAAGATGGAAGGTAAAAAGATGGAGGGGAGAAGGGAAGAAGAAAAGGAGGGATGGAGGTCAGAAGGGAAGGGATGGAGAGATGGAGGTAAGGAGGTAAGGAGTGAAGGAGGGAAGGATATGCCGGAAGACAGGTGTAAATCCAAGGCTGTTCCCACACCTGCAAGGGCAAAGCTTTCTCTCTCTCTCTCTCTCTCTCTCTCTCTCTCTCTCAACCTTGCAAGATACGAGTACATTCACTTCTAGAGCAATAACCGTCTCTCTCGAAATTAAAGATACTAAATAAAGATGCAACAAAGGTAGGAAATATATACAAGAGTTCCCCATAAAAACACAATTACATAGAAAACGGGATACTTGTCAATTCTTCACGTTGGTTAATTGAATAGAAAGTGTAATTTTGAGGTCGTTTAAAGAATATCCGGTTTTGGTTCATTGCACGACTTTCCTCCTCGTTATAAATGCCGTTCTCTGGGTTTTTGTTTTGCTCAAGTTTCTCCTCTAACACTTTCTTTGATAGCATGAACTTTGACCCCTTGAGAAAACGTAGACTGTCACTGTACTCTAAAAATGGTCAACTGGGCATGTGCAGGTTATCCCACCGCTACCACCAATTTTGCTTTTTTACCCTAGTGGAAGCAGCTCAAGGCAAACGAAAATAAAATAAAATAAAAAAGCTCGCTACTACTGCTATTATTACTGCTGTTTCAGAAAGAGAACCCTTAGAATCCAAACAAAATACAGAAAACATACAGAAACGAGCTAATTGATCATGTGCATAGTATCCCAACGCTGCCACCATTTATTTTACTACCATTGCTGAGAAAAATTGACCCCTTGAGAGAACGTAGACTATCACTGTACTCTTAGGATGATCAACTGAGCATGTTCAGGGTATCCCACCGCGACCACCAATTTATATTTGTTCACAGTAAAGGAGGCATCTCAGGGTAGACAAAAATAAAATAAAATAAAAAGGTCCACTACTACTCCTATCATTACTACTATTACAGAAAGAAACCCTTAGAACACACACAAACACATTAATAAATAAAATAAAAAAAATCAACTGAGCCTATGTATAGTATCCCAACGCTGCCACCATTTATTTTACTACCATTACTGAGAAAAAACCCAAGAAACCCCAAACACACAAATGAAAAGTAAGATGAGAAAGAAAGTGAGATGTGGAGGATATCCGCCCGCTGCCACCACGGTCTAGATAGTTCATCTAGACCGTTATTACTAGTACCAATACTTAACAAAATCCCTGTAAATTATAAACATATATAAAGAAGTAAAAAAAAGTAAGGAGGAAACTGGGCATGTGCAGGATATCCGACCACTGGCACCAATGTTGTTACTACCAATACATAAACTTCTAGTCAGCAAACATAAACAAATAAAAAAAAAAAAAAGAGAAAGAAAATAAGCATCTACAGGATATCCGCCCACTGCCACCAATGTTGTTACTACCAATACCTAAACTTCTACAGCCAGCAAACATACATAAACAAATATATAAAAAAGAGAAAGAAAATAAGCATCAACAGGATATCCGACCGCTGCCACCAATGTTGTCACTACCAATACCTAAACTTCTACAGTCAGCAAACATACATAAACAAATATAAAAAAAAAGAGAAAGAAAATAAGCATCTACAGGATATCCGCCCACTGCCACCAATGTTGTCACTACCAATACCTAAACTTCTACAGTCAGCAAACATACATAAACAAATATAAAAAAAAAGAGAAAGAAAATAAGCATCAACAGGATATCCGACCGCTGCCACCAATGTTGTCACTACCAATACCTAAACTTCTACAGTCAGCAAACATACATAAACAAATATAAAAAAAAAGAGAAAGAAAATAAGCATCTACAGGATATCCGCCCACTGCCACCAATGTTGTCACTACCAATACATAAACTTCTACAGTCAGCAAACATACATAAACAAATATAAAAAAAAAGAGAAAGAAAATAAGCATCTACAGGATATCCGCCCACTGCCACCAATGTTGTTACTACCAATACATAAACTTCAACAGTCAGCAAACATACATAAACAAATATATAAAAAAGTGAAAGAAAATAAGCATCAACAAGATATCCGCCCGCTGTCACCACTGTATTTACCACCATTACAGAAACTTCTAGAATCCACACGCACACATAAACAAACACAAAAGCAAATAAAAAAAGATAAAGAAACTGAGCAGGTGCAGAATGTCCGACCGCTGCCACCAGTGTTTCAATAATTACAAAACTCCTAGCAACCAAACACCCAAAAAACATCATACAAAAACAAACAAAAAACTCAAATAAACAGAAAAAACACAACAGAAAACCAAAAAAGGAAGAAAAACAACACTAATCATGCACAAACAGAAACTGAAAGGGTAACTCACCAAAATAGATCGGCGTCTCCTGGTTGGCTATGTTGTCATCGATGTAGGGGATGCCGAGGTTGTAGGCCGCGGTCTGCCCAATGCCGATGCCGAGGAGGGACAGGAAGAAGATAGACAGCACCACTTGGGCCTCCGCTTCGGGCGACTCGCAATCCAGAGCCGCGGCCGTGGGATCCAAGACGAGGGAATCAGGATGCATCGTCACATTATAGGAAAACGGATCACTCGCGACGTCACTCAAGGGGGAAGTGAAGGGATTAACGTCTCCTTCCCCTTTTTGCGGTCTACACAGATTAGAGCTCGCGAAGAGACCATCCTGCGTGGGGGTGGACTCTAAATGTTTCCTTATGAGCTCTGTGCCGTAGAGGAAGTGAGGGAGAGCACTGAGGAAAGAGCAGAAGGCGAAGAGGAGCATACCCCAGCCTATCCACTTCGGCCTGTGCCCCTGCCCGCCGTAGTAAGCCAGAAGCAACGCCCCGCCGATCTGTCCCATCTCCGTCGCACTCATAATGATCCCAGTTGTCTTGCTTTTGAACTGGAATAGGCGCTCCACGGTGGTCAGGACGCTCACGTAGTAGGTATAGAACATTCCCTGGAGCACAGACGTCAGGGAGAACACGACCAAGAACACCTGCTTGACCGCGAACACCTGGGCCCACCGGGGGGAACACCACCGGCCCAGACCACACCTGAGGTCACTCTCGTCCTCTGACTCATCCTCGTAGTCCTCCTCAAGCTCCACCACCTCCTCCTCCACCTCCTCTTCCTCCTCCCGCACCTCCATGGCCGCCAGTCTTCCCCCAACCCCATTCACCCCATTCGTAGAGGGGGAGGAGGAGGGGGTGCCGTTTGGGGCGTGGGGGTGAGGGGAAGGGGTGAAACGTGGTGTGGGGGGTGTAGGAGGGTCAGCTAGGCCTACCCCAACCCCTAGGACGTAGGGTGAGGAGGGGCCTGGGGACGGGGTGTGAGTAGGGGGCCCACATGTGCCGCCGGCCCCCTCCCCGGCAGTGTGGGGGGTGGGGGTGGGGGAGGCGGGGGGCGTGAGGGAGAGGTGGTGGTGGTGGCGGGGAGTGGTGACCTCTCTCGTGCCCTCTCGCGGCGGCCACTGGACCATGGTGCCGCCTGCAACACAAGACAAGATGTAACATTACCAACACAAGACAACACAAGGTAACACTCGCAACACATCACCAGACAAGATGTAACACTCGCAAAACCAGACAAAAGGATGTAACACTCGCAACACAAAAAATACAACACAAGGTAACACTCGCAACACATCACCAAACAAGATGTAACACTCGCAAAATCAGACAAAAGGATGTAATACTCGCAACACAACACAAGCATACGCAACACAACACAAACACAAAGTAACACTCCCAACACAACACAAACACAAGGCAACACTCTCAACACAACACAAACACAAGGCAACATTCGCAACACACACAAAAAAAAATGTAACACTGGCAACACAAAACCAGACATGAAGTAACACTCGCAACACAAACTCAAGAGAGAGACAATGCTATCACAGAGGAAGGAAAGGAAGGAAAACAAGGAAGGGCAATGGATGAAAAGGGATATATTGAGAGAGAGAGAGAGAGAGAGAGAGAGAGAGAGAGAGAGAGAGAGAGAGAGAGAGAGAGAGAGAGAGAAGAAACAGGCAAGGAAGGAAGAGGAGCAAAGGAAAGAAGAGAAAGAAGGAAATGCTACGGAGATGAACACTGAGGTCACGCGCAGCTTTGGCATATGCTCCCTTAAAATAAAACAATAGAAAATAAATAAATAAATAAAAATAATAATAATAACACGAAACTTCAGAACATAAAAAGGAAGAAAACAAAGAAAAACAACAAGATGATCCAACACACACACACACACACACACACACACACACACACACACACACACACACACACACACACACACACACACACACACACACACACACACACATGATGGAACCCTAATAACACACTTTCAAACTAAAAAAAAAAAAACCTGTAAAACTTGAAACACATCAGCAACAACAAAAAACACACACATTTGTAACACACTTTTAAAATACACACAAAAAAACACTAAAACACCTGTCAAACACACGTGAGAGAGAGAGAGAGAGAGAGAGAGAGAGAGAGAGAGAGAGAGAGAGAGAGAGAGAGAGAGAGAGAGAGAGAGTACTGTACCGAGTGAAAGATGACAATAAAATGAAGAGAAGAAGAGTGGAGGAGGAGGAGGAGGAAAAAGAAGAGAAGTAGTAGTAGTAGCAGTAGTAGTAGTAGTAGTAGTAGTAGGAGGAGGAGGAGGAGGAGGAGGAGTTACAATGAGCATGCTTACAAACTGATGAGAGAGAGAGAGAGAGAGAGAGAGGTACTGTACTGAGTGAAAGATGACAATAAAATGAAGAGAAGAAGAGTGGAGGAGGAGGAGGAGGAGGAGGAGGAGGAAAAAGAAGAGAAGTAGTAGTAGTAGCAGTAGTAGTAGTAGTAGTAGTAGTAGGAGGAGGAGGAGGAGGAGGAGGAGGAGTTACAATGAGCATGCTTACAAACTGATGAGAGAGAGAGAGAGAGAGAGAGAGAGAGAGAGAGAGAGAGAGAGAGAGAGAGAGAGAGAGAGAGAGAGAGAGAGAGAGAGAGAGAGAGAGAGAGAGAAAACAACATTGACATTGATCTCTTGAACTCGTCGCCTCCTCCTCCTCCTCCTCCTCCTCCTCCTCCCAATACTCTTCTTCCCACACTTCCTCCTCGTCTTCCTGCTTTCTCCTGCTGTTTGTTTATACTTTCCACTTTTTTTTTCTTTTATTATTTGTCTTGTTTTCTTCTTCTCGTTCTTTCTCTTCTTCTTTCTATTTGTGTTTTTACTTTTTTTTCTCTTTTACGTTTTTATATATTTTTTTCTTTTCTTTCTTTTCCTCTCTCTCTTCTTGTTCTGGTTCTTCTTCTTCTGTTTACACTTAAGGAGATGTTTTTACTCTCATTCTTCATCATTTTCAATCCATATATTTTTCAACATTTCATTCACTTAAATTTACTCTTTCTCTTCTATTAACTTTTTCTGCTTTCTACATTTTCCTTTTGCTTGTTCCGGTTCCTCCTCCTCCTCCTCCTGTTCTATTCCTCCTACAGACGAAGGAAGGCTGTTCTAGAGTTTACCAGTGTAAGGGATGAAAGAGTGATGCTGGTTAACTCTTGCATAAGGGGTTTGGACAGTATAAGGATGAGCTAGAGTAGAAAGTCGTGTGCAGCGGGGCCGCGGTAGGGGGGGGAGGCATGCAGTTAGCAAGTTCAGAAGAGCAGTCAGCGTGAAAATATCGATAGAAGATAGAAAGAGAGGCAACATGGCGGCGGAATTTAAGAGGTAGAAGACTATCAGTAAGAGAAGGAGAGCTGATGAGACGAAGAGCCTTAGACTCCACTCTGTCCAGAAGAGCTGTGTGAGTGGAGCCCCCCCACACGTGAGATGCATACTCCAAGCGAGGGCGGACAAGGCCCCTATTTATGGAAAGCAACTGTGCGGGGGAGAATAATTGGCGGAGACGATACAGAACGCCCAACCTCGAGGAAGCTGATTTAGTAAGAGAGGAGTCGTGAAGTTTCCAGTTGAGATTATGAGTTTAGGATAGACCGAGGATGTTTAGTGTTGAAGAAGGTGACAGCTGAGTGTTGTCGAAGAATAGGGGATAGGTGTTTGGAAGATTGTGTCGAGTTGATAGGTGGAGAAATTGGGTTTTTGAGGCGTTGAAGGACACAAGGTTCCTTCTGCCCCAATCGGAAATGATAGCAAGGTCTGAGGTTAAGCGTTCTGCAGCCTCCAGTCTGTTGAAAGAAGTTGAATAATGGTTTTTAAAGATTATCGAGGCTTTTTCTACGTTGGAGTCGTCTGATAATATTTGAACATCTGTCAGTTTTCGACCGAGTTCTGCGAGATTTGCTCTTGTGAAATTAGAAAGTATGATTTTGTATTTTAAGTAACTTTTGATTCACTGAGAGAGAGAGAGAGAGAGAGAGAGAGAGAGAGAGAGAGAGAGAGAGAGAGAGAGAGAGAGAGAGAGAGAGAGAGAGAGACAGAGAGAGAGAGAGAGAGAGAGAGAGAGAGAGAGAGAGAGAGAGAGAGAGAGAGAGAGAGAGAGAGAGAGAGAGAGAGAGAGAGAGAATAATGTCAACGAAGATGTCACGAGATCATGGAAGACGAGGAGGAGGAGGAGGAGGAGGAGGAGGAGGAGGAGGAGGAGAGGGGGAGGAGGAGGAGAGGGGGAGGAGGAGGAGGAGGAGGAGAGATTTTGCTGCACACACACACACACACACACACACACACACACACACACACACTGACACAGACAGACAAACACACACTCAGCAGGGACTCAGTAAACAGCTTCCTGACTTTCCCTGCTGACTGACAGACTTTCAAGGAGAGAAGGGAAGGGGGGAGGGGAGGGGATGAGAAGGGGAAAGGGGGAGGAGAGGGGAGGGGAAAGGGGAAAAGGAGGGGGAGGGGAGGGGAAGAAACGAACAAAGAAAGGAGGAATATGAAGTAAAAGAGGAGAAGAAGAGAAGAGGGAAAAAAGAAAAGGGGGGAGGGAAGAGAAAGGGAAGGGGAAGGAAAGAAAAAGGGGGGAAGGAAAAGGAAGGGAGGAGGGAAGAAGATTATAAAGAAGAGGAGGAACAGTAAGTTAGAGAAGATAAAGGAAAGAAAAGGAAGGGAATAGGAAAGAAAGGGAGAACTGAGTGAAGGGAAGGGAAGAGGAAGAGAAAGGGGAGGGGGAGAAAAGAGGAAGGGGAGGAATTAAACCAAAAAGAGGAGGAAAGGAAGTAAGAGAAGAGGAGATGAAGGAAAGAAGAAGGAAAGGAGAGGGAAAAGAAAAGGGAAAAGGAAGATGAAGGGAAAGGGGAGAGAGAGAAAAAGGGGAAAGGGAGAAATTAAACAAAAAAAAGAGGAGGAAAAGGAAGGAAGAGGAGAGGAGATGAAGGAAAGGAGAAGGAAAGGAGAGGGAAAAGAAAAGGGAAAAGGAAGAGGAAGGGAAAGGGGAGAGAGAGAAAAGGGAGAAAGGGAGAAATAAAACAAAAAAAGAGGAGGGAAAGAAAGTAAGAGAAGAGGAGATGAAGGAAAGAAGAAGGAAAGGAATGGAAAAGAAAAGGGAAAAGGAAGATGAAGGGAAAGGGGAGAGAGAGAAAAAGGAGAAAGGGAGAAATTAAACAAAAAAAAGAGGAGGAAAAGGAAGGAAGAGAAGATGAAGGAAAGAAGAAGGAAAGGAATGGAAAAGAAAAGGGAAAAGGAAGAGGAAGGGAAAGGGGAGAGAGAGAAAAGGGAGAAAGGGAGAAATAAAACAACAAAAAAAGAGGAAGAGAGAGGGAAAAGGAAGGGGAAAAGAAGAGAAGGGAGAGGGGAGAGAGGAAGGAAAGGGGAGGGGAAGGGGAAAAGAGTAAAGGGGGAAATGGTAAAGAGAGGGAAAAGAAAGAGGAAGAAGAAGAGGAGGGAAAGAGGAGGGGGATGGGAGGAAATTAAGAGGAAGAGGAAGAGGAGGAGTTAACAGAAGAGATAAAAAAAAAGAAAGGGGAAGGAAGGAAAAGAAGGGATGGGAGAGGAAAAGGGTGATGGAAGGGGAGGAAATAAACAAGAATAAGAGGAAGAGGAAGATAAGAGGAGATAAGGGAAACGAAGGGAGAATAGGGATGTGGAGGAAAATGAAGGGGAAGGAGAAGAGGGGAAGGAAGGGAAGGGGAGAAAGAGGAACAGAAATGGGAGGGGAGATAAAATATGGAAGAAGGGAGATAAGGAAGACATGGGAAGGGAGGAATTTGAGAAGGAGGAGGAGGAGGAACAGAGGAGGAAGAGCAGGGAAGAAGAAGAAGAGAGAGAGAGAGAGAGAGAGAGAGAGAGAGAGAGAGAGAGAGAGAGAGAGAGAGAGAGAGAGAGAGAGAGAGAGAGAGAGAGAGAGAGAGAGAGAGAGAGAGAGAGAGAGAGAGAGAGAGAGAGAGAGAGAGAGAGAGAGAGAGAGAGAGAGAGAGAGAGAGAGAGAGAGAGAGAGATGGTTTGCAGACTGAAGTGAGAGATGGGAGGAGGAGGAGGAGGAGGAGGAGGAGGAGGAGGAGAAGAAGGAGAGAGGGATGTTGCAAAATGAGAGGAGGTTAACAAAGGAAAAGAAAAAGATAGAAATAAAGGAAGAAAGGAAGGAAAGAAGGAAGGAAGGAGGAAAGAGAGAAATTAAGGAAGGAAGGAAGCGAAGAAGGAAGGAAGGAAGGAAGGAAGGAAAGAGAAATTAAGGAAGGAAGGAGATCAGAGAAAAGGAGATTAAGAAAAAGAGGAAGGGAGAAAGAAATAGAAGGAAGGAGGAGATAGATAAAGAGGGAGAATAGGAGGGAGAAGAAGAGAAAAACGAAAGAAGACAAAAAAAAAGAAAAAGTAGGAAAGGAGAGAAGGAGGGAGATGGAGAAAGAGAAAGGGGGAGAAGACGAGAGAAGAAAGAAGAGGAGGGAGGAGAGGAAGAAAATGAGGAAAGAAAAGGGGATAGATGAAGAGAGGGAGGAGAGAAAAAGGGAGGAAAGAAGGGAGGAGGAGAAGGAGAGAAGGGAGGAGAAGTAGGGAGGAAGAGGAGAAAGAGAAGAGAAGGGAGGAAAGAGAAGTAGAGGAAAGAGAAGAGAAGGGAATGAAAGGAGAGGAAAGAGAGGAAGAGGAGGAGAAAGAGAGAGGAGGAGGAGGAGGAGGAGGAGGAGGAAGAGAAGGAGGATGAGGAGGAGGAGGAGGAGGATTTAACCTAACACTCGAATTCTTGATATCAAACTTTTTTCTTTAATACGAATAAATAATAATAATAATAATAATAATAATAATAATAATAATAATAATAATAATAATAATAATAATAATAATAATAATAATAATAATAATAATAATAATAATAATAATAATAATAATAATAATAATAATAATAATAATAATAATAATAATAATAATCCTTCTCTTATATTTAATCTTTTTTCCCTCAAGTTCGATTGTTGCACTTTTAAACACATTCCTGATTTTCCTTCTCATTTTACTCTCTCATTTATTTATTGATCTTTTTTATGGATTTTTGAAGAGCTTTTGTGTTTTTCTTAATTCATTTTTGCTACGAGTATTCTTATCTTACATTTTGATACATTTTTCAAAAGCTTTCGTGTTCTTTTTAATTCATTTTTAAGACGAATAGTTTCACCGTGATTTTTGGTACATTTTTTAAAGACCTTTCGTATTTATTTTAATGTTGGGAAGTGTAGCATTCTGAGTGTAGGTAGGAATAACCCCTCACACAACTACTCCTTAAAGGCACTCCTCTAAGCAGGTCTGGGCGTGAGAGAGACTTAGGAGTACTAGTGAGCGCTGACCTCCGTCCTAGGGCTCAATGCATTCAGGCTAAAAATCGGGCAAACAGAGTACTTGGTTTCATCTCAAGGAGCGTAAGCAATAGGAGCGCTGAAGTCATCCTCAAACTTTACTTAGCACTAGTTAGACCTCATCTCGATTATGCAGTTCAGTTCTGGTCCCCCTACTACAGATTGGATATCAAGATGTTAGAATCTGTACAGAGGAGGATGACAAAGATGATTCAGGGGGTGAGAAACTTGCCTTATGAAGACAGTCTGAAGCAGTTAAACCTACACCCTCTAGAAAGGCGAAGGTTGCGAGGAGACTTGATCGAAGTCTATAAATGGATGACGGGCTCTAATAAAGGGGATGTCAATAAGTTTTTGATTGTTAAAGAACCAGGTAGGACGCGTGGCAATGGTTTCAAGTTAGACAAATTCAGATTCAACAAAGACATAGGCAAGAATTGGTTCACGATAGTGGTGGACGAATGGAACAGGCTTGGGAGCCATGTTGTGGGTGCCAATACCGTAGATACATTCAAGAAGAGGTTAGATAAAGCCATGGATGGTGAGGTAAGGTGGGGTTGAGTGTACAGGAGCTGCCTTGTATAGGTCAACCGGCCTCTTGCAGACTCCTTACGTTCTTATGTTCTTAATATTTTTTTTTTCGTGCATTTTAAGTAATCGTATTTTTTCTTCATTCTTCTCTCTTTTACTCAGTCTTTTTGTTCTTTTTTTTTATGCATTTTAAGAGAGTTCGCATTTTTTTCTGAATTATTTTTTACTACGAATATTTTTTTTTCTGAATTTTTGGTGCATTTTAAAAGTTATCGTATTTTTTCTTCATTCTGCTCTCTCTTCCTCGTTCACTTTTTTTCTTATTTTTTCTGAATATTTTTTACTACGAATATGTTTTTCTGAATTTTTGGTGTATTTTAAAAGTTATTGTATTTCTTTTTCATTCTTCTCTCTTTTCCTCGTTCACTTTTTTTCTTTTTTTTCTGAGTATTTTTTTACTACGAATATTTTTTTCTGAATTTTGGGTGAATTTTAAAAGTTATCGTATTTTTTCTTCATTCTTATCTACTACAAACTCTTTATCAATTTATAACTATCATTTTTCTTTCTTTCTTTATCTCTCTCTCTCTTTCTCTAACATTTATATTAACACAAATTCTCAACTGGAATGATTACTGCTTATTTATTTCTATTTCTTCTTTCTCCTTTTTCTTTTTAAATTTATGACAACTTAACTTTTGTGTCGCTCTTGAATTTTCTCCACAATTTTTTTCCATTAATTCCCAGGTATCATTTATCCTTCTTTCATTGACATCTTTCTCTCTATGTCATTATACTTTTTATAAACACAAATTCTCCACAACAAGATTCTTCACATGTTTTTATTAATTCCTAGGTATTATATTTCTTTCTTTCTATGACATTTTTCTTTCTTTGTCATTATATTCTTCAAAAACACAAATTCTCCACAACAAACTTTCCTTCTCCTTCACTTTTATTTATTTATTTTCTCAAGTTTTTTTTTAAATTTATGAAGTGTCTCTTTTAATTATTTTTCATTCAAATCTTTCTCGTTATTTTCAGTTCTTATTTTCCTTTCTTTCCATACTATCTATCTCTCTCTATTACCATACTCTTCATAATCTCAAATTCTATACCTCAAACATTCTTTCTATTTCTTCTTTATTTCTCTTTTCCCAATTTTTCTTCTTTATATATGAATTGTGTCTATTAGTTATCCCTTACTAAAATTTTTCTTTCTTTCTATACTATCTATCTATCTTTATTATCATACTTTTCATAAACACAAATTCTCTACCTCAAACATTCTTTTTATTTCTTCTTTATTTCTCTTTTCACAATTTCTCTTCTTAATTTATGACTCAGTTCTTCTCTGCTACAATCTGTCTCTTTACATTGCCAGTTATCATTTTCCTTCCTCTCGTTAATATATTTTTTCTCCTTTATCATATCTCTCATGGACACTAATTCTCAACAATCTCAATTATTTTCCTTTCTCTCATTTTTCTTCTTGTTTGATTTCTCTTTTTCTTCTCTACTACAATCTTTCTCTTTATATTGGAGACAGGCCCAACATTCTAGACCTCTTCCTTACCTCTAATCCTTCTGCTTACTCTGTCAAACTGTTCTCTCCGTTGGGCTCCTCCGATCATAACCTAATGTCTGTTTCCTGTCCTATCGCTCCTGTACATCCTCTGGACCCACCGAAGAGGCGATGCTTCTGGCATTTTGCTTCAGCTCGGTGGGACGACCTGAGGATGTACTTTTCCGATTTCCCGTGGAATGATTACTGCTTCCAGGAGAGAGACCCCTCTGTGTGTGCCCAGCGCATCACAGAGGTGATTGTCTCTGGAATGGAGGCATACATTCCACGTTCTTTCTCTACTCCTCATGCTAAAAAGCCTTGGTTTAATCACGCTTGTTCTCGTGCTGTCAAAGATAGAGAGGCACCTCACAAAAGGTTCCAGAGCCTTCGGACTCCCGCTAACTATGACCTTTACATTTCAGCCCGGAATCGTGCCAAATCTATTCTCCGACTTACCAAAACTTCTTTTATCAATAGAAAATGTCAACACCTTGCTTCTTCTAATTCTTCCCGTGACTTCTGGCATCTAGCCAAAAATATCTCCTCCAATTTCACTTCTTCCTCTTTCCCTCCTCTCCTTAACCCTGACGGCAGCACTGCCGTCTCATCTGTCTCTAAGGCTGAACTCTTCGCTCAACCTTTCTGTAAGAACTCCACCTTGGACGATTCTGGGCATATTCCTCCTGCTCATCCCCTCTCTGACTCCTTTATGCCTGTTATTAAGATTCTTCCAAATGATGTTTTCTATGCCCTCTCTGGCCTCAACTCTCAGAAGGCTTACGGATCTGATGGAGTGCCTCCTATTGTCCTTAAAAACTGTGCTTCCGTGCTGGCACCCTGCCTGGTCAAACTCTTTCGTTTCTGCCTATAAACATCTACCTTTCCTTCCTGCTTTAAGTATGCCTTTGTACAGCCTGTGCCTAAGAAGGGTGACCGTTACAATCCCTCAAACTACCGCCCTATAGCTTTACTTTCCTGTCTATCTAAGGCTTTTAAATCAATCCTTAACCGGAAGATTCAAAAGCACCTTTCCACTTCTAACCTTCTATCTGATCGCCAGTATGGGTTCCGCAAGGGGCGTTCTACTGGCGATCTTCTTGCTCTCTTAACTGACTCTTGGTCATCCTCTCTTAGCCGTTTCGGTGAAACTTTCTCTGTTGCGCTAGACATACCGAAAGCCTTCGATAGAGTCTGGCACAGGTTTTTGATTTCATAAATAAAGAGAGAGAATTACATTAAAGAAACAGGGAAAATTATCACTAAAAAGTAGAAGAATTAAAGATACACAATAGCTGTCTTAAAGTTGATCATAAGTCGTCGTGAATCGGAGAAAAAAAGTTGGAGAAATATTAAAAGATGATTCTATCCCTCTCTCTGTTCCTTTATCTCCAGTTTCCTTTCCGGCCGTTCTATCTCTGCGGTGGTAGACGGTCACTGTTCTTCCCCTAAACCTATCAACAGTGGTGTTCCACAGGGCTCTGTCCTATCACCCACTCTCTTCCTGTTATTCATCAATGATCTTTTTTCCATAACAAACTGTCCTGTCCACTCATACGCCGACGACTCCACTCTGCATTATTCAACTTCTTTCAATAGAAGACCCTCTCAACAGGAAGTACACGACTCTAGACTGGAGGCTGCAGAACGCTTAACCTCAGACCTTGCTATCATTTCCGATTGGGGCAGAAGGAACCTTGTGTCCTTCAATGCCTCAAAAACTCAATTTCTCCACCTATCAACTCGACACAATCTTCAAAACACCTCTCCCCTATTCTTTGACAACACTCAGCTATCACCTTCCTCAACACTAAACATCCTCGGTCTATCCTTTACTCAAAATCTCAACTGGAAACTTCACATCTCCTCTCTCGCTAAATCAGCTTCCTCGAGGTTGGGCGTTCTGTATCGTCTCCGCCAGTTCTTCTCCCCCGCGCAGTTGCTATCCATATACAGGGGCCTTGTCCGCCCTCGTATGGAGTATGCATCTCACGTGTGGGGGGGCTCCACTCACACAGCTCTTCTGGACAGAGTGGAGTCTAAGGCTCTTCGTCTCATCAGCTCTCCTCCTCCTACTGATAGTCTTCTACCTCTTAAATTCCGTCGCGATGTTGCCTCTCTTTCAATCTTCTATCGATATTTCCACGCTGACTGCTCTTCTGAACTTGCTAACTGCATGCCACCCCCCCTCCCGCGGCCCCGCTGCACATGACTTTCTACTCATGCTCATCCCTATACCGTCCAAACCCCTTATGTAAGAGTTAACCAGCATCTTCACTCTTTCATCCCTCACGCTGGTAAACTCTGGAACAATCTTCCTTCATCTGTATTTCCTCCTGCCTACGACTTGAACTCTTTCAAGAGGAGGGTATCAGGACACCTCTGCTCCCGAAATTGACATCTCTTTCGGCCACCTCTTTTGATTCTTTTTTAGGAGCAGCGAGTAGCGGGCTTTTTTTTATTATTGTTTCCTTTTTTGTGTGCCCTTGAGCTGCCTCCTTTGTTGTAAAAAAAATATA
Source organism: Eriocheir sinensis (assembly GCF_024679095.1). Taxonomy (NCBI): domain Eukaryota; kingdom Metazoa; phylum Arthropoda; class Malacostraca; order Decapoda; family Varunidae; genus Eriocheir; species Eriocheir sinensis. The sequence goes on from NC_066557.1 coordinate 8,896,821, forward strand.
TTGCTAGTTATCTTTTTCCTTCCTCTCGTTAATATATTTTTTCTCCTTTATCATATCTCTCATGGACACTAATTCTCAACAACATTCTCTATTATTTTCCTTTCTCTCATTTTTCTTCTAATTTGATGGTTTGACTTATGATTAATTTCATGTTCGTTTTCATTCTTCTACTAAAAACTTTCAATATATTTCTAGTTATTATTTTCCTTCGTTTTCTTTCGTTCTTTCTTTCTTTTCTATATCTTTCATGGACACTAAATTCCCAGCAATCATCTTTTAATATTTCTCTAACATTTTTTCCTCCGATTCACGACGACTTATGGCCAACTTTAAGACAGCTATTGTGTATCTTTAATTCTTCTACTTTTTAGTGATAATTTTCCCTGTTTCTTTAATGTAATTCTCTCTCTATATATTTTTTTCTGTAAACACCAATTATTCGCAAGTTTTCATTCTTTTTTTTCCTTATTTTTTTTACCTTAATTTATGACCTGACTTTTGGCCCCACTTTAAGTCAGCTGTTGGGTCTCTTACTTGTTTTTTAGCGATAATTTTCCCTCTTTCTTTAATGTAATTCTCTATATTTTTTTTCTGTAAACATTTAAACAGTTATTATTATTCTCTTTTATCATTTTTTTGCCTTAATTGATGACCTGAGTTCTGGTCCACTTTAAGACAGCTATTGGGTCTCTTATATCTGTTTTTCAATGATAATTTTCCCTGTTTCTTTTAATGTAATTTTCTATATTTTTTTCTGTAAACATTTAAAGAGTTATTATTATTCTCTTTTATCATTTTTTTGCCTTAATTGATGACCTGAGTTTTGGTCCACTTTAAGACAGCTATTGGGTCTCTTATATCTGTTTTTCAATGATAATTTTCCCTGTTTCTTTTAATGTAATTCTCTATATTTTTTTTCTGTAAACATTTAAAGAGTTATTATATTCTCTTTTATCATTTTTTTGCCTTAATTGATGACCTGAGTTTTGGTCCACTTTGCGTCGCTCTTAATAATGCTACTGCGTCCTCCCGTTCCTGTTTTTAAGAGACTCACCTCTCACTGTTTGCCTCATAAATATTGATGACATGAAGGTGTCGATCTTGAACTGACTGACCGGTTATTGAGGAGAAGGGTGATGATGATGATGATGATGATGAGGTTGAGGAGAAAGAGGAGGAGGAGGGGAAAAAGGGGAGGTGGAAAAAGAGGTAGGGGAACATAAGAGCATAAGAACGTAGGAGTCTACAAGAGGCCGGTAGACCTGTACAAGGCAGCTCCTTTGAACCTAAGCTCCCGTGTACCCAACCCCACATGATATCGCTGTCCTTGAATTTATCTTACCTATTTTTGAGTGTGGCAACTGTATTAGCACTCACCACACGACTGCTAAACCTATTCCCTATTCCACTCATCCACCACCCTTTTAGTAAACCAATTTTTGCCTGTCCCTGTTGAATCTGAATTTATCCAGTTTCAACCCATTACTTCGCGTTCTACCCGGTTCTCTTACCAACAAAACCTTATGAAGGAGGAGACTTCTAACTAACGGGAAGCATACGCCAGGAGATGCGTCGCTTCACTCACCCGTCGACTCAACGCCAGACGGTCAACTCGGGCAGGCCTCCCCGCAGCCGCCCTTCCCCTTCTTGCCCCCTTCAAGGACCGATCGACTTGCCCCAATCATGAGTTACGTGGGCGTCCCCTCTGCCTAGGTACACACAACCCTGAGAGCAGGATCGACGTCCGGGAGGCGTGCCACGTGGCCATATAGCCGGAGTCGAGGTTAACGAACTAGGTTGTAAACAGGCTTCGATTCATGAAGTTGTCGCTGGTCCGACACGAAGTCATTCCAGCGATACACCAGGATCCTGCGAGGGCACTTGGTACCAACAGTTAGGTGGGGTTAGGTTCACAGGAGCTGCCTTGCATAGGCCTACCGGCCTCTTGCAGACTCCTTATGTTCTTATGTGGTGAGGATATCGAGGCTTCACATCAAAAGGTTCACATACCTTGGTATAGCAGTGCATAACAATGGCGGGTCTTACCAGGAAGTCACTCGACGGATTGGCCTGGCCCGCGGTGTTATGGACTCGCTCAACACGAGTATATGGCGTTGTCGATATCTGTGCAGGCGGACAAAGATTCGAATCTTGGAGTCGCTCGTGTTCCCTGTCTTACTGAATGGCTGTGAGACACGGACGCTGAACAGTGACTTGGAGAGGCGCGTCGATGCGCATGAACAGACTGAACTGTCACCCAGCAAGCCTCTAAATACTGGACCTTGGCTTTGCCCCAGGAGACCTTCACTCCCAGCGGCCTCGCCTCCTCATGCAGCACTTCGAGAGCCATCACCAGGACCTCCAGCGATTCCGCGAGAAGTACAGCA
>NC_066557.1:8909207-8919207 GCF_024679095.1 Eriocheir sinensis
AGTAGTAGTAGTAGTAGTAGTAGTAGTAGTAGTGGTAGTATTAGTAGTGGTGGTGGTGATAGTGACTTCTTGTAACCATTCCTCCCTTGACACCATACTTCCCGCCGTCTACCTGTGGATATGGTGAGGACAGGTGTTAAATTATTGGTGATGGTGATGATGGTGATGATGGTGATGATAGTGGTGGTGATGGTGACGATACTGGTGGTGATGGTGGTGGTGATGGTGACGATACTGGTGGTGATGGTGGTGGTGATGATGGTGATGGTGGTGATGGTGATGGTGGTAATGATAGTGGGGGTGATGGTGATGGTGATGGCGGTGATGATGTTATAGTGAAGATTGAACACTAAAAATACGAGAAATAGTGAAAGATGATGATAATGTTAGAAGATGATGATGATAATGATAATGATAAAAGATGATTATAGTTAAGAATACATAATCAACAAGTAATAAAAAAACGTAGGTAGATAATTAAAAAAAGATGGCAATAAAAAGAACATTAATAATAGGAGAAAATCAATAAAAACGTCAATAAAAGAGAACGAAAAAAAATATAATCGATAAAAATAATATTAATGAAAAGAACATAAATGAAAAAAAAAATATTGATGAAAAATTGAATATAAATAAAAATCAAATGAAATGAAAAAAATAACAATTAATGAAAAAAATATTAATAAAAAACGAATATTAATGAAAAAAATGAACATCAACGAAAAAAAAAAAATAGGAACGAACATTAAAACCCAAAACTCATTAAACGAGAAAATAATTACATGCGATAAATTAAACGAGGAAGATGATGACACATTATTAAACACACACACACACACACACACACACACACACACACACACACACACACACACACACACACACACTTTCGTTCTCCTCCTCCTCCTCCTCCTCCTCTTCTCCCTTCTCTATTTTTCTTCCTCTTCTTCCTTCTACTTTACTTTTCTCTTTCTCTTCTCTCTTTCCCTTTTCTTTCTTGTACTCTTCAACCTCTTTCTTTCTCCCCATCATCCTCTTTCTCTCTCTTCTTCCTCTTTCTCCTCTTCTTTTTTCCCCTATTCCTTTTCCTCTTCATCTTCTTAATTTCCGTCACCCTCTTTTTCTCTTTCTTTTTATTCCTCTTCCTTCAATCCTTTTCCTCTTCCTCTTCTTTTTCTTCTTCCTCTTTATCTTCATCTTTTAAAACCCCTTTTCTCCTCTTCTTCTTTCCCCTATTCCTCTTCCTCTTCATCTTTTAAATTTCCATCATCCTCCTTCTCTCTTTCTTCTTATTCCTCTTCCTTCAATCCTTTTCCTCTTCCTCTTCTTCTTTTTCTTCTTCCTCTTCTTCTTCATCTTTTAAAATCCCCCTTTCTCCTCTTCTTCTTTCCCCTATTCCTCTTCCTCTTCATCTTTTAAATTTCCACCATCCTCTTTCTCTCTTTTTTCTTCCTCTTCCTTCAATCCTTTTCCTCTTCCTCTTTTTCTTTTTCTTCCTCTTCTTCTTCATCTTTTAAAATCCCCCTTTCTCCCCTTCTTCTTTCCCCTATTCCTCTTCCTCTTCATCTTTTAAATTTCCATCATCCTCTTTCTCTCTTTTTTCTTCCTCTTCCTTCAATCCTTTTCCTCTTCCTCTTCTTCTTCATCTTTTAAAATCTCACTTCCTCTCCCTACTCCCTTCTTTTCCAAAACACACACACACACACACACACACACACACACACACACACACACACACACCTGATCGTTACCTATAACCTCCCTAATTAAACGGTCGGATCCTTGATAATAATAAGGCCCAGGTAATCCATGGAAGGTAATTAGCCGGTCGATGCAGGTGATCAAAGTAATCAATATAAGGTGAGAGGGAAAGTAATTAAAAAAGGAAAGTAATTGAAAAGGGAAAGTAATTACAGATGAATTTTTATGACAAACACTTGGGTAACATCTCTCTCTCTCTCTCTCTCTCTCTCTCTCATACAGTCGGATAAGAGGAGGTAAACGTGGAAACACAGACGAGCGGGCAGCAGAAATCCTATTGGCTCATTGCAAGGCTGCCTGCTTTCATGAGGGGAAGGAAGGAAGGAAGGAAGGAGGGACAGAAGGCGAAGGAACAGGTACAATGTTATGGAGAAGAAAAGAAATCTAGGAAGAACGGCAAGGAGAGAACAGATTGAAGAAATTGATGAAGGAATGAAGGAATGAAGGAATGAAGGAATGAGTTTGTGGCGGCCCTCCCCGTCACTGATGAAGGAATGAAGAAATGAAGGAATGAGTTGGTGGTGGCCCTCTCCCGTCACTGATGAAGGAATGAAAGAATGAAGGAATGAAGAGTTCGTGGCGGTCCTCCCCGTCACTGATGAAGGAATGAAGGAATGAAGAGTTCGTGGCGGTCCTCCCCCGTCACTGATGAAGGAATGAAGGAAGGAAGGAATGAAGAGTTCGTGGCGGTCCTCTCCCGTCACTAATGAAGGAATGAAGGAATGAAGGAATGAAGAGTTCGTGGCGGTCCTCCCCATCACTGATGAAGGAATGAAGGAATGAAGGAATGAAGAGTTCGTGGCGGTCCTCTCCCGTCACTGATGAAGGAATGAAGGAAGGAAGGAATGAAGAGTTCGTGGCGGTCCTCTCCCGTCACTAATGAAGGAATGAAGGAATGAAGGAATGAAGAGTTCGTGGCGGTCCTCCCCATCACTGATGAAGGAATGAAGGAATGAAGGAATGAAGAGTTCGTGGCAGTCCTCTCCCGTCACTGATGAAGGAATGAAGGAATGAGTTGGTGGTGGCCCTCTCCCGTCACTGATGAAGGAATGAAGGAATGAAGGAATGAAGAGTTCGTGGCGGTCCTCCCCGTCACTGATGAAGGAATGAAGGAATGAAGAGTTCGTGGCGGTCCTCCCCGTCACTGATGAAGGAATGAAGGAATGAAGAGTTCGTGGCGGTCCTCCCCGTCACTGATGAAGGAATGAAGGAATGAAGAGTTCGTGGCGGTCCTCCCTGTCACTGATGAAGGAATGAAGGAATGAAGAGTTCGTGGCGGTCCTCCCGTCACTGATGAAGTAATGACGGAATGAGTTCGTGGGGGTCCTCCCCGTCACTGATGAAGGAATGAAGGAATGAAGAGTTCGTGGCGGTCCTCCCCGTCACTGATGAAGGAATGAAGGAATGAAGGAATGAAGAGTTCGTGGCGGTCCTCCCCCGTCACTGATGAAGGAATGAAGGAATGAAGGAATGAAGAGTTCGTGGCGGTCCTCCCCGTCACTGATGAAGGAATGAAGGAATGAAGGTATGGAGTGTTCGTGGCGGCCCTCTCCCGTCACTGATGAAGGAATGAAGGAATGAAGAGTTCGTGGCGGTCCTCCTGTCACTGATGAAGGAATGAAGGAATGAAGAGTTCGTGGCGGTCCTCCCTGTCACTGATGAAGGAATGAAGGAATGAAGAGTTCGTGGCGGTCCTCCCTGTCACTGATGAAGGAATGAAGGAATGAAGAGTTCGTGGCGGTCCTCCCCCGTCACTGATGAAGGAATGAAGGAATGAAGAGTTCGTGGCGGTCCTCCCCCGTCACTGATGAAGGAATGAAGGAATGAAAGAATGAAGAGTTCGTGGCGGTCCTCCCCGTCACTGATGAAGGAATGAAAGAATGAAGAGTTCGTGGCGGTCCTCCCCCTACACTTATGAAGTAATGAAGGAATGAATGAATGAAGAGTTCGTGGCGGTCCTCCCCCGTCACTGATGAAGGAATGAAGGAATGAAGGAATGAAAGAATGAAGAGTTCGTGGCGGTCCTCCCCGTCACTGATGAAGGAATGAAGGAATGAAGAGTTCGTGGCGGTCCTCCCCGTCACTGATGAAGGAATGAAGGAATGAAGAGTTCGTGGCGGTCCTCCCCGTCACTGATGGAGGAATGTGGGAATGAAGAGTTCGTGGCGGTCCTCCCCGTCACTGATGAAGGAATGAAGGAATGAAGAGTTCGTGGCGGTCCTCCCCGTCACTGATGAAGGAATGAAGGAATGAAGAGTTCGTGGCGGTCCTCCCCGTCACTGATGAAGGAATGAAGGAATGAAGAGTTCGTGGCGGTCCTCCCCCGTCACTGATGAAGGAATGAAGGAATGAAGAGTTCGTGGCGGTCCTCCCCCGTCACTGATGAAGGAATGAAGGAATGAAGAGTTCGTGGCGGTCCTCCCCGTCACTGATGAAGGAATGAAGGAATGAAAGAATGAAGAGTTCGTGGCGGTCCTCCCCGTCACTGATGAAGGAATGAAAGAATGAAGAGTTCGTGGCGGTCCTCCCCCGTCACTGATGAAGGAATGAAGGAATGAAAGAATGAAGAGTTCGTGGCGGTCCTCCCCCGTCACTGATGAAGGAATGAAGGAATGAAAGAATGAAGAGTTCGTGGCGGTCCTCCCCGTCACGGATGAAGGAATGAAGGAATGAAGAGTTCGTGGCGGTCCTCCCTGTCACTGATGAAGGAATGAAAGAATGAAGAGTTCGTGGCGGTCCTCCCTGTCACTGATGAAGGAATGAAGGAATGAAAGAATGAAGAGTTCGTGGCGGTCCTCTCCCGTCACTGATGAAGGAATGAAGGAATGAAGAGTTCGTGGCGGTCCTCCCCGTCACTGATGAAGGAATGAAGGAATGAAGGAATGAAGAGTTCGTGGCGGTCCTCTCCCGTCACTGATGAAGGAATGAAGGAATGAAGGAATGAGTTCGTGGTGGCCCTCCCCGTCACTGATGAAGGAATGAAGGAATGAAGAGTTCGTGGCGGTCCTCCCCGTCACTGATGAAGGAATGAAGGAATGAAGAGTTCGTGGCGGTCCTCCCCGTCACTGATGAAGGAATGAAAGAATGAAGGAATGAAGAGTTCGTGGCAGCCCTCCCCCGTCACTGATGAAGGAATGAAGAAATGAAGGAATGAGTTTGTGGCGGCCCTCCCCGTCACTGATGAAGGAATGAAGGAATGAAGGCACAAGGAGAGCGTCGTCAGATAGCGCCATAAAGGAAAAGGTCAGCGGCAAACACAGCTCACCATTTGCCCGGGCTGGTTCAGACTTGTACGAGAAGGGAACTTAAAGAAATGCCTGGTACGATATCTTTACTTACTTACTTACTTAACTTACTTAACTGATACTAATGAATTACTGATATAGTCTGACTTCTGATGAGAGAGAGAGAGAGAGAGAGAGAGAGAGAGAGAGAGAGAGAGAGAGAGAGAGAGAGAGAGAGAGAGAGAGAGAGAGAGAGAGAGAGAGAGAGAGAGAGAGAGAGAGAGAGATCATGACCGCAGCACGAGTAAGAGGGAAATAAAGAGGAAAAAGAGGAAATATAAACAGACGGCTGAAGGAATACATAGGAATACATAGGAATACATAGGAATACATAGGAAGAGGGAAGCGTACTATATGGAGGTGGAAAAGATTGCAAAAGGAAGAAGAGAGAGGGAGGAATGAAGGAAAGGAAGGGGGGGAGGGGGAGGAAAGAGGAGGAAGGAGTGGAGTGAAGGAGGGAGGGAAGGGAAGGAAGGAAAGCAGGAGGAAAGGGTGGAGAGAGAGGAGGGAAGGAGGAGGGAGGAAGGGGAGGGTAGGGGTGGAAGGAAGGGAGGTGAGACGAGGGAAGAAGTGGAGGAAAGGGAGGGAAGGAGGGAGGGAGAGACAGGTAATAAAAAAGTGGAAGAGGTAAGAGGAAGAGAAGTACAATGGAAGGAGGAGGAGGAGGAGGAGGAGGAGGAGGAGGAGGAGGAGGAGGAGGAGGGAGAAGAGGAGGAGGATAAAAAAGTTACATCATAGATCAAGGTCAAGGTACCTCTCTCTCTCTCTCTCTCTTATTCACTCATTGTTTCGTCTCACGCTTCAAAAATAAATAATAATAATAATAATAATAATAATAATAATAATAATAATAATAATAATAATAATAAATACAGGTTAATTAGAAACCCCTTTACCTGTCTGTCACCCTCTCACTTTCACCTTCAATTACCTCACCTTCCCAGCATCCAATCACCTTCGCCTCTCAACACCTGTCCAATCATCTCACCTTCCTATCAACCAATCATCTTCACCTGCCTCGTTTTACCTGTCCAATTAGCTGATCTTTCTTACCTGTCTTCTTTTTCTTACTTTCACTTTTACGATTTGTCTTATGTCTGTTTTTTTTTTTTTTTTACCTTTCTCACGTGTCTTTTGTATTGAGTGGATGAGTGGAAGAAGGAAAGAAGGGAGTGAATGGGGAATGAGAAGGGATGTAAGGATGGATGGAGGGATGGAAAGAAGGAAGGAAGGAAGGAAGGAAGGAAGGAAGGAAGGAAGGAATAGTGTTACGAAAGAAGAAAGGAATGAATGAGAGAATGAATGGGAGAAAAGAAGGAAGGAAGGAAGGAAAGAAAGAAAGAAAGAAAGAAAGAAAGAAGGAAGGACGGAAGGAAGGAAGAGTGTTACGAAAGAAGAAAGGAATGAATGAGAGAATGAATGAATGGAAGGGAGAAAAGAAGGAAGGAAGGAAGGAAGGAAGGAATAGTGTTACGAAAGAAGAAAGGAATGAATGAGAGAATGAATGAATGGGAGGGAGAAAAGAAGGAAGGAAGGAAGGAAAGAATAAAGAAATGAATGAAAGAATGAGAAGACTGAATGAATGGATGAAGGAAGATAAAATGAAAGAAGGAAGAAAAGAAGGAATGATAGGAGGAAGGGAGGAAGAAAGAAAGAAGAGGATAAGGAAATGAATGAAAGAATGAATGAAGAGAGAAAAGGATGAGAGGAATGAATGAATGGGTGAAGGAATAGAACATGAAGGAAGGAAGGAAGAAGAGAAGGAAAGATAGAAGGAAGGAAGGAAGGAAGAAAGAAAGGAAAGGATAAGGAAATGAATGAAAGAATGAATGAAGAGAGGAAAGGATGATAAAATTGAATGAATGGCTGAAGGAAGAGAAATTGAAGGAAGGAAGGAAGAAGAGAAGGAAAGATAGGAGGAAGGAAGGGAGGAAGGAAAGAGGAAAGGAAGGAAGGAAGGAAGATATGAAAGAATAAATGGAGGAAAGAATGAAAGGAATGAATGAATGGATAAAAGGGTATAAATAAATGAAGGAAGGAAGAAAGGAAGGAAGGAAGGAAGGAAGTTAGCAAGGAAGGAAAAGATGAAAGAAAAAAATGGAGAAAAGAATGAAATGAATGAATGAATGGCAAAAGGAATAGAAATAAATGAATGAATGAATGAAGGAAGGAAGGAAGGAAGGAAGGAAGCAAGGAAGGAAGGAAGGAAGGAAAAGATGAAAGAAAAAAATGGAGAAAAGAATGAAATGAATGAATGAATGGCAAAAGGAATAGAAATAAATGAATGAATGAATGAAGAAAGGAAGGAAGGAAGGAAGGAAGCAAGGAAGGAAGGAAGGAAGGAAGGAAGAGATGAAAGAATGAATGGAGAAAAGAATGAGGAATGAATGAATAGCTAAAGGAATAGAAATGAATGAATGAATGAATGAATGAAGGAAGGAAGGAAGAAAAGAAGGAAATGCAGGAGGAAGAACAGCAATGAAAGAATGAATGGAGAAAAAATGAGAGAAATGAATGAATAGCAAAAGGAACAGAAATGAATGAATGAATGAAGGAATGAAGGAAGCAAGGAAGGAAAAAAGGAGGGAAGATATGAAAGAATGAAGGTAGAAAAGAATGAAAGGAATGAATGGATGGAAAAAGGAATATAAATGAATGAAGGAAGGAAGAAAGGAATGAATGAAGGAAGCAAGGAAGGAAGCAAGGAAGAAAAGAAAGAAATGCAGGAAGAAGAAAGAACAGCAAACAAACAAGTTATTTTAAGAAACCAATCAACTAACAAAACTAATCAAAAAGAAAGAGAAATAACAGAAAAATCCTCTATTAATAAACGCATTCAACCCGAGGCTTATTTTTAGCGCATTCCCTGACGGTTTTGGCTCTCAACAAATATTTTCCCAAGGCCACGAGGAAGAGGGGTCAGGTTCTAGCGAGTTCTTTTTTTCTTTTTTTTCAAGTTCGTGGTGACAGAAGCCTTGCCAAACTATCACTGGGCACATCACATTCCCCATGGAAATACTAACACAACAACCTCTACGAAAGCCGTGCCAAACTATCACTAGGCTCATAAAACTACCCATGGAAATACTAACACAACAATCTCTACCAAAGCCTTGTCAAACTATCACTAGGCTCATAACACTACCCATGGAAATACTAACACAACAATCTCTACGAAAGTCTTATCAAACTATCACTAGGCTTATAACACTACCCATGGAAATACTAACACAATAACCTCTACCAAAGCCTTGTCAAACTATCACTAGGCTCATAAAACTACCCATGGAAATACTAACACAACAACCTCTATCAAAGCCTTGTCAAACTATCACTTGGCTCATAAAACTACCCATGGAAATACTAACACAACAACCTCTACCAAAGCCTTGTCAAACTATCACTTGGCTCATGGAAATACTAACACAACAACCTCTACCAAAGCCTTGCCTAACTATCACTAGGCTCATAAAACTACCCATGGAAATACTAACACAACATCCTATACGAAAGCCTTGTCGAAATATCACCAGACTAAAAAAAATGTACCGAAAAAAGAGAAAAGAAATAGAAAATATGGATGATAAATGAAAAATAGAATCAGACTGAAAATACCGAATACTGTAAATAGAGAAAATGAAAGATAAAGGAATAGAAAATAGAGAATGGACGAAAGGGGAGAAATGCCAAGAGAAATGAGGAGTAAATGAAAATAATAAAAAGAAAGAAAATAAAAGAAAAAAACGTAAAGAATGATAAATAAGAGTGCATGAGAGAGAGAGAGAGAGAGAGAGAGAGAGAGAGAGAGAGAGAGAGAGAGAGAGAGAGAGAGAGAGAGAGAGAGAGAGAGAGAGAGAGAGAGAGAGAGAGAGAGAGATCGATATACCTCCACTCAGTCCCAAATCCTTTATATCAACACTCGAACCCATTAAGGAGAATCGAAACCTATCCAGATCCAACTCCCAATCCTTTACCTCCTTCAGTTCGATTCTTTTGGCGCAAGTTCCGCAAGTCGACTCGTTAGCCAAGACCTTTTTTAGCACCCAGTTCGAAACCCTCGTCCAGTTGCCTTGAAGATATTGAAAAAAGAGAGAGAGAGAGAGAGAGAGAGAGAGAGAGAGAGAGAGAGAGAGAGAGAGAGAGAGAGAGAGAGAGAGAGAGAGAGAGAGAGAGAGAGAGAGAGAGAGAGAGGAAGGAAGGATTAAAAATATGAGAGAAGGAAGGAATTAATAAAGGAAGGAAGAAAGGAAAGGAAAAGTAAATGAATAAATGGGAGGAAGGAAGGAAAGAAGAGAGGAAGGAAAGAAAGGGAAGAGAAAAAAATAAAAAAAAGAAAGAAGAAAAGGATAAATGAATGAACGAAGAAAGGAACAAAGGAATAAAGGAAGTAAAAAAGAAATAAACGAGGGAATAAAGAAGGAAGGGAAGGAGACGAGATAAATTATGGAAGAGGAAAATCAACAACAACAACAAAAAAAAAACACATACGGACTCAAGACGTGTTCAGACATATTTTATCGCGAGGACGGAAGAGCAATCAGCTGTTTTTATTCACATTCTTTAATTAACCTGTTTGTTGTTCACGTCACACACACACACACACACACACACACACACACACACACACACACACACACACACACACACACACACACACACACACACACACACACACACACACACACACACACACACACACACACACACACACACACACAGGGAGGAAGGAGAGAGAGGAATAAATTTTAAAAAATATCGAGAGTAGATGAAAATATAGACAATGAAGAAAAATAGTGAAAAAAAGGAAAAGAATGAAAGGGCAAATAAAATAGGAGATAGATAAACAGTATTGATAAAAATAGAAGAGAGAAAAACTGGAATAATGAAAGTTAAAAATAGATAGATAGATAGATAGATAGATAGGTATAGTAAATGGAAATAGAAAAAAAAAAGAA
>NC_066557.1:8921707-8931707 GCF_024679095.1 Eriocheir sinensis
TTAGCTGTGACCTTGGCAATGAAACGGAGCGAGCGAGAGAGAGCAGGGGGGGGGGGGGGTTGATCTCTCTCTCTCTCTCTCTCTCTCTCTCTCTCTCTCTCTCTCTCTCTCTCTCTCTCTCTCTCTCTCTCAAGTTTCATGTGTATTTGTTTTTCTCTCTTATCTTCCCATGTCAACCCACACACACACACACACACACACACACACACACACACATCAACAGCTACAAAAACAAAATTGAGGAAAAAAAAGAAAAGTGGAGTAAGATGAGAAGAGAGGAGGAGGAGGAGGAGGAGGAGGAGGAGGAGGACGATGAAGACGGAGAAAACCGAATATGGAAAGAAGAAATAGAAGAAAAAAATAATAAAAGATGATGATGATGATAAGGAGGAGGAGGAGGAGGAGGAGGGGGAAAAGGAGGAAGAGAATACATAGGAAGAACAGACACCAGAAGACCTATCGGTCTATGGCGAGGGTGTCTGTTTACTACCGCTACTACTAGTAATCTACGTGTGGCAGGACAGGATAGAAAAGATGAAGGCTCCTCCCCACCCACCTCTCCCTCCGGCAACGTGCCGGCAGGAAATAGTTAGAACATCATGTTCCTTTAAGGAAGAAAGGGACGTGGAAATTTTACAGTAAAGAGAGAAATAAAAGGAAATTACTACCCTTAACTTACACTACTGGTAACCTAAGCTATGGGGGAAAATGACTTCATTACATAAGAACATAGAAATACAGGGAGACTGGAAGAGGACGAGTGGCCTACACAGGGCAGCCCCAGAATCCCCCCTAATACCCACGATGGGTGAGGTGTATTTTCAGGGGCACAGGTGGAGGCTTGATCCTCGTTTTACCGGCGGTACTAGGCACGCACCAGTAACCTGTCACCTTACTGCACCCACACGTCACTCCACCTGTCATGCGGACATTAACTGTTGCTTACTCTATTGTTGACTTTCGCTACTTGCAATCTAGGTTGTGAGGGAGAATTATATGAATACAGGTTGAGGTCTTGCTGCAATCTGTCTGAAAACATGCGAAGAAGGGTCAGTATAATCTTATATCCCTGAAGTACTTATCCAAAGAAGACTTAAAGCTATTGATACTCTGTGCGCTAACTACTGACGGTGGGAGTCTATTCCAGTGATCGACGACTCTGTTATTGAAAAAATTCTGCGCACCAATGTGTTACATCGGTTTCCCTTTAACTTCATACCGTTGCTGCGCGTTCTTGTGTTGATGTCTCTCTGAAATAGACTATCTGGGTTAATGTTGTCGAATCCATTAAGGATTTTGAACACTTCAATTAAGTCCCCTCTTATCCTTCGCTTTTTTAGGGAAATCATATCTAAACGCTTTAAACACTCGTCATATGGCAAGTTTCGGAGCGCTGGAATTTGTTTGGTTGCTCGTCGCTGTATCTTTTCTAGCAAAACTTGATCTTTGATATAGTTCGGTGACCAGAACTGAACGGCGTATTCTAGGTGTGGTCTTACAAATCCTAAATATAATCTCTTCATAAGTTCGGGTGATTTATAATCAAAGTTTATTGAGATTAATCCCAACATCATATTGGCTTTTTTACTCGCTGCAGAACATTGATCACTCATTTTAAGAGTGTTACTGATAATGACACCAAGATCTTTTTCTAGTTTTACTTCGCTGAGCTCATGTCCTTGAATCTGATATTTAAAGTTAGGATTTTTTTCACCTATGTGCATTACTTTACATTTATCTACGTTAAAACTCATTTGCCATTTTTCGCTCCAGTCGGCAAGTCTTATTAAGTCTGATTGAATGTTCTCGCAACTTTGACTGTTCATTACCGTACCTCCTAATTTGGTGTCGTCGGCGAATTTGGCTACTTTTGATAGGATATCAGTTTCTAAGTCGTTCACGTAAATTATGAATAGTGTTGGCCCCAGGACCGAACCTTGGGGCACGCCACTGGTGACGGGTTGCCAATCCGATGCTTCACCATTAAGAACTACACGTTGTTCTCTGTCGGTGAGCCAGTCATGAATCCACGCACATAGATGGTCGTTAATACCGTGGGAACGCAGTTTTGAAATAAGCCTAACGTGAGGAACTTTATCAAAAGTTTTCTGAAAATCTAGGTAAATTACGTCATATGGGCTTCGGGCGTCCCAACATGTATAAACATCGTTGAAAAAGATTAAAAGGTTAGTAAGGCAAGACCGATTACTACGAAATCCATGCTGACTATCAGTTATCAATTCATTTGTTTCAAGGAAAGTGATAATTTTATCCCTGATTATTTTTTCGAGTGGAGTCCCACAGGGGTCGGTGCTGGGTCCTCTGCTTTTTATTATTTACATCAATGACTTGGACACAGGAATTAGTAGTGATGTCAGTAAGTTCGCAGATGATACCAAGATCGGTAGAGTAATCCAATCAGACAGGGACGCTAGCGTTCTCCAGGATGAGCTCGACAGACTATATGATTGGGCGGGGAAGTGGCAGATGGAATTCAATGTCGGGAAGTGTAGCATTCTGAGTGTGGGTAGGAATAATCCCTCACACAATTACTCCTTAAAGGCACTCCACTAAGCAGGTCTGGGCGTGAGAGAGACTTAGGAGTACTAGTGAGCGCTGACCTCCGTCCTAGGGCTCAATGCATTCAGGCTAAAAATCGGGCAAACAGAGTACTTGGTTTCATCTCAAGGAGCGTAAGCAATAGGAGCGCTGAAGTCATCCTCAAACTTTACTTAGCACTAGTTAGACCTCATCTCGATTATGCAGTTCAGTTCTGGTCCCCCTACTATAGAATGGATATCAAGATGTTAGAATCTGTACAGAGGAGGATGACAAAGATGATTCAGGGGGTGAGAAACTTGCCTTATGAAGACAGTCTGAAGCAGTTAAACCTACACTCTCTAGAAAGGCGAAGGTTGCGAGGAGACTTGATCGAAGTCTATAAATGGATGAAGAGCTTAAACAAAGGGGATGTCAATAAGATTTTGATAGTAAAAGAGCCAGGTAGGACGCGTAGCAATGGTTTTAAGTTAGACAAATTCAGATTCAACAAAGACATAGGCAAGAATTGGTTCACCAATAGAGTGGTAGATGAATGGAACAGGCTTGGGAGCCATGTTGTGGGTGCCAATACCATAGATACATTCAAGAAGAGGTTAGATAAAGCCATGGATGGTGAGGTAAGGTGGGGTTGAGTGTACAGGAGCTGCCTTGTATAGGCCAACCGGCCTCTTGCAGACTCCTTACGTTCTTATGTTTAATGTTAGGCCCTCCCCCCTTGCCTACTCTAAAAAATCCTGTAGGGTGCTAAGTGATCGTTCGAGGGAGTCTGCGAGAACCTCTACCCCCTGGAGTGTTAGGTGCACCCCGTCCTTGGCATACAGGGTGCCCCTCTCGTAAAAGAGGTCCCAATTATCAATGAAGAGCCAACCATTACGCTTACAGTGAGCCGCCAGCCTGCTGTTTACTGCTAAGGCCCTGGAAAGCCATCCCTCACCTAACCCCCTCCTTGGCAAAATACCACAAACGCCCCCCCCCCCCCCCAAGTCTCTCACTCTGGCGAACGATTCCCTAAACCGCCTTAAATATCTCTTCGCTTCCCACTTTACCGATATCATTGCCGCCGAAACTGCAGAAGACGATTGGCTGAACACTTTCCCCCGCTAAAATATCCTCAATCCTGTCAGAAATGTGTTGTATACCTGCCCCGGGAAAGCAAACTCTAAGTCTATTCTCCTTGTCCTTTGAACAAAAGTACCTGTCAATGAGCTTGATTTGACTGTCCCCAACAACTAAGACCTTCCTGGGAACGGCGCCTGGAGCGGGATGAGAAGCTGGAATAAGAGGAAGGGGCGGGGAGAGAGAGGAAGGGGTGGTAACAGGGTGGGTGGCTGTGGCGGAAGAGATAGGGAGGGAGGGAGGGAGGAGGAGGAGGAGGAGGAGGGAGGGGAAGAAGGGGCAGGGGCCAGGGGAGAATGAGAAGAGAAAGAAGTGGGTGGGGGCAAGGCAGAAGAGGTCGAGGAGGAGGGGGAGGAAGGAGAGAGGGGAGGAGGAGAGGAAGAGAAAGAGGGGGAAAGGGAGGGAGTCTGGATGGAGGGAGAGGGAGAGGACGGAAGTGAGCTGGTGAGCGCGCGGGAAGGGTCACGGGGTTAGGTGTTTTAGCTCAGCGAGCTGCTGTGACAGGACTCCAATAATGCCCTCCAGTTTTAATATTTTGCTCTCGTCCTGGCTTGCTTTGACACAGAATCTACATTTATCAGTTTTTACATTCTTGACACGGAAATACCGTGGAGCCTGACGCAAGCTACAGCCTGGGCAGGTTCGAAGGCGAGAAGGCATCTCGTCTCTTGTCTGGGTCAAAGGGGATGACGCGGCTTTTAAACGGTCCCCAGGGATTTGTCGTCTCCGACCAGCAGGTGCACGCGGGTTATTTTTGTCGACAAGGAAACTTTCCTACAGAACACACGCACGGCTATAACAATTAACACGGAGATGCTTAACTAATATGAAAGTAGGGGGGGAGGAGTAATGGGAGCAATGGGAGGAGTAATGGGAGGGGACATCTAGCTCATAATATAACCAGGCAGCTTAGAAGTAATTCTAGGGGAGTAACAGAGGACGGGCTAAGAATCTTCTATACTAACAGCAGGAGCCTCAGAAACAAGATAGACTTACTAAGGGGTGAAGCTTGTTCAGAAAATTTTGACATAATAGCGATCACTGAGACATGGATAGACACCGCTAATAGAAATTTTAGATCAGAATTTGAAATAACGGGTTATCAGATGTTTCACAAAGACAGAAGGGGCAGAAAGGGAGGTGGAGTTGCGCTATATGTTAAAGACTCCCTTAAATGTTTAGTTAACAATTCAGTCAAAACTAACATGGATTCAGAATCAGTTTAGGTGGACGTTTACAAAGGGAAAGAAAAACTAACTCTAGGAGTTCTGTACAGGCCACCCAACCTTAACAGGCAGGACACGAGTATATTACTACAGGAGATTGGCAGGGCGAGTATGAGTAGAAATGTCTGCGTAATGGGGAACTTTAATTATAGGAATATAGACTGGGTGACCTAGTGGGTGACCTGGAAACCGAGGACTTTCTTGAAGTTATACAAGATAATTTCCTTAAGCAGGTAGTTACTGAGCCTACCAGAGGAGATAACATATTAGACTTAGTCCTAACCATTAATGGGAACTTGCTACGTGAGTTGGAGGTGGGCGGAGAGTTAGGAAATAGTGACCACAGAACGGTTCGTTTTAGCTTAGACTGGGCGGTAACCCGCGAACCAAACCCAGTGTTAGTGCCAGATTTCAGAAGAGCAAATTACGAGGGGCTTCGAAGACATCTTGAAGGGGTAAACTGGGATAATCTAGGGATTCATGAGGGCCAGAACTGCGGATTGGAGAGCCAGGAGAACCAGGTAGAAATGTCTTACAATAATTTAGTTAGAGAAATAGTAGAGGGGCAAGGACAGCATATACCACAGCGAACACTTAGAAAAGAAAACAATGACCCTAAGTGGATGACTCGTGGACTAAAACACGAGATTGGGTTAAAGAAGGGAATTTATCAGAAAATAAAGAATGGTGAAACACATCTCAGGGGCCGGTACGTCGAACTGTCTAGATTAGTTAAGAAAAACACCAGGATAGCAAAAAGGAACTATGAGATCAAAGTAGCAAATGAGGCGAAAAGTAATATTAAGGGCTTCTTTCAGATGTATAGAACAAAAACACGGGAGAAAATTGGACCGCTGAAAACAAACACAGGGGAGCTAGTAGAAAATTCCGAAAATATGAACACATTGTTGAACGACTACTTCCTTTCAGTATTCACACAGGAGAATCGAACGACTATACCGGAAAGAGTTCAGGTGTACGAGGGCGGGGATGGCGATAAATTGAGGGATATAATCATTACCAGGCAAATAGTTCAGGATGAGATAGATAAGCTTAAGAAGAACAAGTCGCCAGGTCCTGACGGGATATTTCCGAGGGTATTAAAGGAATTAGGTGATGTACTAGTGATTCACCAACCGACATCTTTAAGATGTCGGTAAATACTGGCTATGTGCCGAGCCTATGGAAAGTAGCTAATGTGACGCCGATTTTTAAAAAGGGGGACAGGTCAGTTGCTTCAAACTATCGCCCAATTAGCTTAACATCGGTTATAGGCAAGATGCTGGAGTCCATAATAGCCAGGAACATTCGGGAGCATTTAGAGAAACATAGCTTAATTCACGACTCGCAGCATGGGTTCACAAAAGGTAGGTCATGCCTCACCAATCTCTTGTCCTTCTACAATAAAGTATTTGAGGCGGTTGACAGAGATGAAAATTATGATGTAATCTATCTTGATTTTAGTAAAGCGTTTGACAAAGTTCCTCACCAACGACTGTTGCTTAAATTACAGGCTCACGGAGTAGAGGGTAAAGTTTTGAACTGGGTCAAGGCGTGGCTTAGCAATAGGAAGCAAAGAGTGCAAATCAATGGTAAAAGATCTGACTGGGGATGTGTTACGAGTGGGGTCCCACAAGGTTCGGTATTAGGTCCACTTTTGTTTATTATTTATATCAATGACTTAGATACAGGAATTAGTAGTGATGTTAGTAAATTTGCGGAAGATACCAAGATCGGTAGAGTAATTGAGTCGGATCAGGACGCTAGTATTCTCCAAGGTGAACTCAACAGATTGTATGACTGGGCGGATAAATGGCAGATGGAGTTCAATGTAGGGAAGTGCAGTATTCTGAGTGTAGGTAGGAACAACCCCTCACATAACTATTGCTTAAATGACACTCTCATAAGCAGGTCTGGGTGCGAGAGGGATTTAGGGGTCTTAGTGAGCTCTGATCTCCGTCCAAGGGCACAATGCATTCAAGCTAGAAATCGAGCAAATAGGGTACTGGGATTTATTTCAAAGAGCGTAAGCAACAGAAGCGCCGAAGTCTTCCTCAAACTATATTTAGCATTAGTTAGACCTCATCTTGACTATGCGGTTCAGTTCTGGTCACCTTACTATAGAATGGATATCAAAATGTTAGAATCGGTGCAGAGGAGGATGACTAAAATTATTCAGGGGTTGAGAAACTTGCCATACGAGGAAAGACTCAAACAGTTAAACTTGCATTCTCTAGAAAGGCGAAGGGTGCGTGGAGACATGATCGAGGTTTATAAATGGATGAAGGGCTTTAATAAGGGAGACATCCATAAGGTTTTGTTGGTAAGAGAACCGGGTAGGACACGAAGTAATGGGTTTAAACTGGATAAATTCAGATTCAACAGGGACATAGGCAAAAATTGGTTTACTAACAGGGTGGTGGATGAGTGGAATAGGCTTAGCAGTCATGTGGTGAGTGCCAATACAATTGTCACATTCAAAAATAGACTAGATAAATTCATGGACAGCGATATTAGGTGGGGTTAGATACACGGGAGCTTAGGGTCAAAGGAGCTGCCTTGTACAGGCCTACCGGCCTCTTGTAGACTCCTGCGTTCTTATGTTCTTATAAAAGTATGTGTACACTGATGTGGGCGAAGAGGTAGTGGTAGTGTTGGAGATAGCGAGTAGCTAGACAAAGCAAAGTGTTATGAGTATAGACAAAGCAAAGTGTTATGAGTGTAAAATACCAAAATAACACTTAGCGGGGAGCAGGCGTTAACCGTAACAGGAACACCGACACCACCAGCAGTAACAGCACAGCCTCAGAAGCACAGACCGCCACAAGGCAGCAGCACAATGGAAAGGACAGCAGCAGTAGCAGGGGGAAGAAGCACAGCCAGTTTTGGTGAGCAGAGCAGAGTGTTGGGCAGTAGTTGTTGTTCAGTCACACCAGCAGCACTACAGCAACAGAAACAGCCTCAGAGAACCGCTGGGTCGTACGTGTGTGGGCTGCGAAGTGAGTCGCGGTTGTGTAGATGTAGTTTTCGTACGTGTGTGGGCTGCGAAGTGAGTCGCGGTTGTGTAGATGTAGTTTTCGTACGTGTGTGGGCTGCGAAGTGAGTCGCGGTTGTGTAGATGTAGTTTTCGTACGTGTGTGGGTTGCGAAGTGAGTCGCGGTGTAGTTTTCGTACGTGTGTGGGCTGCTAAGTGAGTCGCGGTTGTGTTGATGTAGTTTTCGTACGTGTATGGGCTGCTAAGTGAGTCGCGGTTGTGTAGATGTAGTTTTCGTACGTGTGTGGGCAAGTTGTCGACGCAGCAGTAAGGGAGGGAGAGATAAGAGTGCTGACTGGGGCTGGGGCGCCCGTGGGCGCCTGCATCTTGTATGAGGCCCTCCTCTGGCTGGGTGCAGAGGCAGGACATCAGTGTCAAGGGCCACACCTCAGAGCCACACGTCTCTACCTACGAGGATATCGGGAAAGTTGACTGTCCCGGCTAAGTGAAGGTATCAATTTTGGCCTGTAGTGTACACGAAATGACCTTTGAGTTGGTTATTCGTTTTGTGACAGTAGTGAGGACTGCTCTGTAGTGAGTCTGTCTAGTGTGTGGTGATGGCGGTCGTGCTACTTTCTAGGTTTGACCGCTTCTGAATAAAGGGAGCGAGTTCCACACGGCTTGTGTTAATCACCTTCATCCCACCAAGGCGCTGACGGCGCCTACATTTTTTGAACGCTGACGTTGTTGAGCAAATGATTCCAATTTACTGAAGCCAGTTCTCCTTTTAGGTCCGTAAAATTTGCTTTACTATAATTAGGTATTAAGAGTGAGTTTGCTCGTGCTTTTGTTTCAATATTCAAAGCACATCTTATTATGTTGTGGTCACTGCTTGCAAATGGCTCGCCTACCCCACAGGCAGTTATGAGATGACTATCGGTCGCGAACAGAAGGTGGAAGAAGAAAAAGCAAAAAAAGAAGAAGAAAATGAGGAGGAAGAAGAGGAAAAGGCGGAGGAGGAGGTGGAGGAGGAGGAGGAAGAAGAAAAAGAAGAAAAAACGAAGAAGAGGAAGAGGAGGAGGAAGAGAAGGCGGAGGAGGAGGTGGAGGAGGAGGAGGAGGAGGAAGAAGAAAAAGAAGAAAAACGAAGAGAATGAGGAGGAGGAGGAAGAGGAGGAGAAGGCGGAGGAGAAGGAGGAGGAAGAAGCAAGAGAAGAAAAAACAAGAGAATGAGGAGGAGGAGAAGGAAAAGGAGGAAAAGAAGGAAAAGATAAGAAGAAAAAAGAATACAAAGAAGAAAATGATGAAGGGAGAAAGTAAAGCAAAATATGGAAAGAAGAAGTAGAAGAAAATAAATAAGAGGAGGAGGAGGAGGAGGAGGAGGAGGAGGAGGAGGAGATAAGAAGAAAATAACAAAGAAGAAAAATGATGAAGGGAGAAAGTAAAGCAAAATATGGATTGAAGAAATATAAGAAAATGAATAAGAGGAGGAGGAGGAGGAGGAGGAGGAGAAACAAGCACAAGAACAAGAAGATTTATGAGAAGAATGTTGAGTTTCATCTGTCCTTCTCTCCCCTTCTTAAGAAAGCTGTTGAAAGCCAGTTTTAGAAGGAGAGAGAGAGAGAGAGAGAGAGAGAGAGAGAGAGAGAGAGAGAGAGAGAGAGAGAGAGAGAGAGAGAGAGAGAGAGAGAGAGAGAGAGAGAGAGAGAGAGAGAGAGAGAGGAGGAAGGAAGAGAGGGAAAGAGAAAAAAAAGGTAGATAAATAAAACAGAAAATATAGTATATGAGAGAGAGAGAGAGAGAGAGAGAGAGAGAGAGAGAGAGAGAGAGAGAGAGAGAGAGAGAGAGAGAGAGAGAGAGAGAGAGAGAGAGTTGACCTTGGCCTTGGAAGCAAAAGTCAAATAGTGTCACCATCCGCGCACACACACACACACACACACACACACACACACACACACACACACACACACACACACACACACACACACACACACACACACACACACACACACTAAAAACTACGTGACCTAATCTACATTATTATTATTATTATTATTATTATTATTATTATTATTATTATTATTAAAGTGAAAGGAAGAGGGGGAGGAGGAGGAGGAGGAGGA
>NC_066557.1:8934207-8941707 GCF_024679095.1 Eriocheir sinensis
GGAAGAGAGAGAGAGAGAGAGAGAGAGAGAGAGGAGAGAGAGAGAGAGAGAGAGAGAGAGAGAGAGAGAGAGAGAGAGAGAGAGAGAGAGAGAGAGAGATCTATACACAGCCCAAGCCTCGAACCCTCTGACCCACCACCACCATCACCACCATCACCACCATCACCACCACCATCACCACCACCACCACCACCACCACCACCATCACCACCATTTATCACAAAGTCAACCTAACAAAAAAAGTTATTTGTTCAGTCTGTTCATGCAATCATGTGTCAAAACGTCTCTCTCTCTCTCTCTCTCTCTCTCTCTCTCTCTCTCTCTCTGTGTGCTTGATATTAAGAAATTATGACGGAGAGAGAGAGAGAGAGAGAGAGAGAGAGAGAGAGAGAGAGAGAGAGAGAGAGAGAACATCAAAACAACAATAACAATAATAATAATAATAATAATAATAATAATAATAAAAATCCGGTCAACACTAAATGCTTTCAACGTTGCCTAACACACACACACACACACACACACACACACACACACACACACACACACAAACGCACGCACACACAAACGCACGCACACACACACACACACACACACACACACACACGGAAGGTCACCCAGAAGTCAATATAAACAAGAGATATTTAAATGCCTCAAAAGGAAAGATAACTCTCTCTCTCTCTCTCTCTCTCTCTCTCTCTCTCTCTCTCTCTCTCTCTCTCTCTCATTCTACCTATGATTGGAATTTATGGTTTGTTTACGAATTCTGTGTTAATATTAGAGAGAGAGAGAGAGAGGAAGGGCAGGGATTCTTGTATTGGGAATTTCCTCTCCTATACTTTACATTCTCTCTCTCTCTCTCTCTCTCTCTCTCTCTCTCTCTGGCTTGATCACCTCCTCTCATTTTTTTTCTTTAATATCACGTCACCTTTTTGTCCTGAATAACCTCTCTCTCTCTCTCTCTCTCTCTCTCTCTCTCTCTCTCTCTCTCTCTGGCTTGATCACCTTCCCTCACTCATCTTTTTTTAATATCATGTCACCTCTTTGCCCTGAATATCCTCTCTCTCTCTCTCTCTCTCTCTCTCTTGCAATACATTCTTCGGGTACAAAATCATTCACTCTCATTATTTACAATTTTAAAACTATTCACAAAGGACAGCTTCTGAAAGTCTCTCTCTCTTCATTCCTTTGTTCCTTTCCTTCAATTATTTCCCTTTCGTTTAATTTCTTCTTTTCCTCAGTTGCTTCCCCCCCCCCTCTCTCTCTCTCTCTCTCTCTCTCTCTCTCTCTCTCTCTCTCTCTCTCTCTCTCTCTCTCTTCATTCCTTTGTTCCTTTCCTTCATTTATTTCCCTTTTGTTTAAATTCTTCTTTTCCTTATTCTCTCTCTCTCTCTCTCTCTCTCTCTCTCTCTCTCTCTCTCTCTCTCTCTCTCTCTCTCTCTCTCTCTCTTTTACACCGTTTTCTTTGTCATATGTTCGTCTTTGTTATATATTAAAGAGACAGACAGGCAGACAGACAGGCAGACAGACAGACAGACATATACAGACACAGATAACCCTTTTTTCATGGCTATTTTTACTCTTGCTTTCCTTTCATTCTATATATTTCCACGTATTGCAAACATCTTTTTTTTTAAGTTTCCTGGAATTCGCTTTTTTACATGAACACCAAAAGCTATAGAGAGTTTCGATTTATTTTTTCTCTCTTTGGTTTGGGAACACGCATATTTCGCCTCCGTGCTGGTGAGCTTGTTTGAGCGCCTAGCAACAAATCCACTGTCCCGGGTTCGAATCCCTGCGTGCAGACAACCCACTTAACCTGTTCGTTCATTCCTTTTGGCCTGGTTGTTAAATGAATACCTGATGAAGGTCAAAGAAGGGATCAATCGGGTTCTAATGAGTGTTTTTTTAGGTTCACGCAACAGAGGAAGGGCCAAACTACCACCAGGGTCAAAAACTACTCCTGGAAATGCCCTAAACTCACATGAAAGCCTGGTCAAATATGTGAACTTGAACGACGATATAAGTGTTTTTTTAGGTTCATGGTACAGAGGAAGGGCCAAACTACCACCAGGGTCAAAAACTACTCCTGGAAATGCCCTAAACTCATATGAAAGCCTTGGCAAATAGGCGAACTTGGGAGATGGAATGGTTTAAAATACGACCTCCAGTGTGACGGAGATGAACACGGAGGCTACGCGGATCTTTAGCATATCCCCCAAACTCCCTGTGTTGAACCGTGGGACTTGCAGTTAGTGAAGTCAACGCCAGTCAGTCAGTCAGTCAGATATTCATTCATCTAGTCAGTCAATTATCCAGTCAGTCACCCAGTCAGTCACCCAGTCAGTCAGTCACACAGCCAGTCAGTCACCCAGCCAGTCAGTCACCCAGTCAGTCAGTCACCCAGTCAGTCAGTCACCCACCCAGTCAGTCACCCAGCCAGTCAGTCACCCAGCCAGTCAGTCACCCACCCAGTCAGTCACCCAGCCAGTCAGTCACCCACCCAGTCAGTCACCCAGCCAGTCAGTCACCCAGCCAGTCAGTCACCCAGCCAGTCAGTCACCCACCCAGTCAGTCACCCACCCAGTCAGTCACCCACCCAGTCAGTCACCCACCCAGTCAGTCACCCACCCAGTCAGTCACCCACCCAGTCAGTCACCCACCCAGTCAGTCACCCACCCAGTCAGTCACCCACCCAGTCAGTCACCCACCCAGTCAGTCACCCAGCCAGTCAGTCACCCAGCCAGTCAGTCACCCACCCAGTCAGTCACCCACCCAGTCAGTCACCCAGCCAGTCAGTCACCCACCCAGTCAGTCACCCAGCCAGTCAGTCACCCACCCAGTCAGTCACCCAGCCAGTCAGTCACCCAACCAGTCAGTCACCCAACTAGTCAATCACCCAACCAGTCAGTCGCCCAACCAGTCAGTCACCCAGCCAGTCAGTCACCCAGCCAGTCAGTCACCCAGCCAGTCAGTCACCCAGCCAGTCAGTCACCCACCCAGTCAGTCACCCAGCCAGTCAGTCACCCAGCCAGTCAGTCACCCAGCCAGTCAGTCACCCAGCCAGTCAGTCACCCACCCAGTCAGTCACCCAGCCAGTCAGTCACCCAGCCAGTCAGTCACCCAGCCAGTCAGTCACCCACCCAGTCAGTCACCCAGCCAGTCAGTCACCCAGCCAGTCAGTCACCCAGCCAGTCAGTCACCCAGCCAGTCAGTCACCCAGCCAGTCAGTCACCCAGCCAGTCAGTCACCCAGCCAGTCAGTCACCCAGCCAGTCAGTCACCCAGCCAGTCAGTCACCCAGCCAGTCAGTCACCCAGCCAGTCAGTCACCCAGCCAGTCAGTCACCCAGCCAGTCAGTCACCCAGCCAGTCAGTCACCCAGCCAGTCACTCACCCAGCCAGTCAGTCACCCAGCCAGTCAGTCACCCAGCCAGTCAAATACCCACCCAGCCAGTCAATCAGTCACCCAGTCAGTCAGTCACCCAGTCACCCAGTCAGTCACCCAGCCAGTCAGTCACCCAGCCAGTCAGTCACCCAGCCAGTCAATCACCCACCCAGTCAGTCAGTCACCCAGCCAGTCAATCAGTCACCCAGTCAGTCCGTCAGTCATCCACTCATCCACTTAATAACTCAGCCAGTCACCTAGTTAGTCATCCACCCGGCCAGTCAGTCACCCAGTCTGTCTGTCAGCCTATCGCGATGAAGTGTAAATCCGCCTCACACACCGCAAGAAAAAAAAAATGTGGCTATACACGCAGAGGAGGAGGAGGAGGAGGAAGAGGAGGAGGAGGAGGAGGAATACATAGGAATACATAGGAAGAACAGACACCAGAAGCAGGCGGTCTATAGCGAGGGTGTCTGTCTACGAGGAGGAGGAGCAGGAATACATAGGAATACATAGGAAGAACAGACACCAGAAGCAGGCGGTCTATAGCGAGGGTGTCTGTCTACGAGGAGGAGGGGCAGGAATACATAGGAATACATAGGAAGAACAGACACCAGAAGCAGGCGGTCTATAGCGAGGGTGTCTGCTTACTACCGCTACTACTAGTAATCTACGTGTGGTTGAAGAGGATAGAAGAGATGAAGGGAGGAGGAGGAGGAGGAGGAGGAAAAAGGAGATGAATTGCAAGGGAGGTAGCAGGAAAAGATTGTTAGAGGAAGAGGAAAAGGAGGAGAACGAGGAGGAAGAGGAAAAATAAGAGGAAGATAACAAAGGGGGAAGAGGAAGAGAAGAATTGAAGAGGAGGAGGACGAGGAGGTAAAATAAAGGGAAGAAGAGGAGGAAGAGGAGAAATGAACAGGAAGAGGAGGAGGAGGAGGAGGAAGACTAGGAGGAAAAAGGAGAATTACAAGAGAGGCGAAAGGAGATGAAAAGAAGGAGGAGGAGGAGGAGGAGGAGGAGGAAGAGAATAAAAAGGAGAAGGAAAAGGAGGAAGAGAAGGATGAAGAAGAATAACTGGGGTAAACATTTTTGGAAACATGAGAAAGAAGAAGAAGAAGAAGAAGAAGAAGAAGAAGAAGAAGAAGAAGAAGAGGAAGAAGAGGAGGAGGAGGAGGAGGAGGTAATGGGGGTGATTGTAATACTAATAATAGTGAATTTAAGAAGAAAAAAAAATCTCACTATTAATTTTTCTACCGTTAGCAGAGAGAGAGAGAGAGAGAGAGAGAGAGAGAGAGAGAGAGGCAGACGGCCATTAAATAAATACCATGTGCGTGTGTGTGTGTGTGTGTGTGTGTGTGTGTGTGTGTGTGTGTGTTCGAGTGTGAAAGCCAATTGTCATCTTACTAAAATATCCTTTTTTTAGCCAGGAGGAGGAGGAGGAGGAGGAGGAGGAGGAGGAGGAGGAGAAATTAAGAGGAAGGGAGTGAGCAAAATGAAAATGGAAAGGAAGATGAGAAGGAAGAGGAGGAGGAGGAGGAGGAGGAGAAATGAAGAGGAGAAGGACGAAAAGGAAATAAGAGGAAGGATATATATGGAAGACAAGAGGAGAAGAGGAAGAGGAAGAGGAGGAGGAGGTCTAGGAAGAAAATAACCAAAGGAAGGAGGAGGAGGAGGAGGAGGAGGAAAAGAAGAGGAGGAGGAGGAAAAGTAAAAGGAGAGAGAAATCAAAAGGAAGAGAAATTAAGAAGAAGAAGAAGAAGAAGAAGATGAAGAAGATGAAGAAGAAGAAGAAGAAGAAGAAGAAGAAGAAGAAGAAGAAGAAGAAGAAGAAGAAGAAGAAGAAGAAGAAGAAGAAGAAGAAGAAGAAGAAGAAGAAGAAGAAGAGGAGGAGGAGGAGTCAATACCCTTTCGAAACACGACGAAAAAAAAAAAAAAACGAGAAAAAAACAAACAGAATAAAACACTGACCGATATATGAGTCGGAAAATGACTTCCAAAAATCACACACACACACACACACACACACACACACACACACACACACACACACACACACACACACACACACACACACACACACACACAAACACACAAACACACACACACACACACCCGGAGCAGACATTAAATTCCCTCTTTTTTTTTCCCTTCCTTTTTTTCTTTTTTTCTTCCTTTTATTTCTTTTTTCCTCTCCTTCCCCTTTTTTCTTATTTCTTCTTTTCTTTTTTTCTTTTCTCTTCCTTTCTTTCTCTTTTTCCCTTCGTTATCTCCTTTCCTCTTTTCTCCTCTTTCCTCCTTTCCTCTCCCCTTTTTCCCCTCCTTCCCTTTTCTTTCTCTTCTTTCTTCTTCTCTTTTCTTCCCTTCTTTCTCTTTATCTTCCTTCCTCTTTTTTCCCTCTTCATTCCCTTCCCTTCTCTACCCTTCCTTTCCTTCCCTTCTCCTCTTCCTCTTCCTTCCACTCCTTTTTTTCTTTCTTCTTCCTCCTCCTCCCTTTCTTACCTTCTTTCTCTTCTTCCTTTCTTGCTTTCTTCCTATCCTCTTCATCTTCCTCTTTTCTTCTCCTTCCTCCTTCTCTTCTCTTTCCCTCTTCTTCACTAAACTCCCTTTCTTTTCTTTTTCTTTCTCTCCCATTCTCTTTCTTTCTCTCCTCCTTCTATTTCTTCCTTTCTCGTTCGTTCCCTCCTTCTCCTCTTCCTTCTTCTATCCTACTTATTCTTCATTCTCTTCTCCTCCTTCTTCTTCCTCCTCCTCATTCTTTCCTATGTTTTCCTTTGTATTCCTATGTATTCCTCCTTCTCTTCATCTTCCTCCTTCTTCCCTTTCTCCCTCATCTTTCTTTCTTTCCCTTATTCTTTACCCTTCTCTTTCTCCCTTCTCTGCCTTCCTTCCATCCCACAAGGTTCGGTATTAGGTCCACTTTTGTTTATTATTCAGATCAGCGACTTAGATACACGAATTAGTAGTGAAGTCAGTAAGTTTGCAGATGATACCAAGATCCGTAGCTTAATTGAGTCGGATCAGGACGCTAGTATTCTCCAAGGTGAACTAAACAGATTGCATGACTGGGCGGATAAATGGCAGATGGAGTTCTATGTAGGGAAGTGCAGTATTCTGAGTGTAGGTAGGAACAACCCCTCTCATAACTATTGCTAAAATGACACTCCCATAAGCAGGTCTGGGTGCGAGAGGGATTTAGGGGTCTTAGTGAGCTCTGATCTCCGTCCAAGGGCACAATGCATTCAAGCTAGAAATCGAGCAAATAGGGTACTGGGATTTATTTCATGGAGCGTAAGCAACAGAAGCGCCGAAGTCTTCCTCAAACTATATTTAGCATTAGTTAGACCTCATCTTGACTATGCGGTTCAGTTCTGGTCACCTTACTATAGAATGGATATCAAATTGTTAGAATCGGTGCAGAGGAGGATGACTAAGATGATTCAGGGGTTGAGAAACTTGCCATACGAGGAAAGACTCAAACAGTTAAACTTGCATTTTCTAGAAAGGCGAAGGGTGCGTGGAGACATGATCGAGGTTTATAAATGGATGAAGTGCTTTAATAAGGGGGATATTGATAACGTTGCGATGGTAAGAGAACCGGGTAGGACGCGAAGAAATGGATTTAAACTGGATAAATTCAGATTCAACAGGGACATAGGCAAAAATTGATTTACTAACAGGGTGGTGGATGAGTGGAACAGGCTGAGCAGTCATGTGGTGAGTGCCAATACAGTTGTCACATTAAAAAAATAGATTAGATAAATTCGTGGGCAGTGATATTAGGTGGGGTTAGATACACGGGAGCTTAGGGTCAAAGGAGCTGCCTTGTACAAGTCTACCGGCCTCTTGCAGACTCCTATGTTCTAATGTTTCTCCTCCTCCTCCTCCTCCTCTCCTCTTCGTCTCCTCCTCCTCCTCCTCCTCCTATTCCTATTCTTATGTTCCTTCCTCTCCCTTATCCTCTTTATCCTTCTCATGTATTTTTTTATTCCTCTTTTCTTCTCCTCCTCCTCCTCCTCCTTTTTCTCTTCTTCTTCTTTATCTCCTCCTCCTTTTCGTATTCTTTTTTTTTTCTTCTAGTTTTTCGTTCTCTCCTCCTCCTCTTCTCATTCATCCT
>NC_066557.1:8946707-8969207 GCF_024679095.1 Eriocheir sinensis
GAATGGAAAGCAAAATAATGAAAAGAAGAGAAAAAAGAAAAGAGAGTGAAAGGAAGGAAAGTTAAACAAAGAAAAGGAAGAGAAAGAAAAATGAAAGAAAAAAGGAATGGAAAACAAAATAATGAAAAGATAAAAAAGAAAAGGGAGTGAAAGAAAGGAAAGTTAAACAAAGAAAAGGAAGAGAAAGAAAAATGAAAGAAAAAAGGAATGGAAAGCAAAATAATGAAAAGATAAAAAAGAAAAGGGAGTGAAAGGAAGGAAAGTTAAACAAAGAAAAGGAAGAAAAAGAAACAGATGAAAGAGAAAGAAAATCAAAATAAAGAAAACTAAGATACAGGAAAAAAAAAAGGGTAACAATTCCAAACTACATCATAAATAAGCAACATTTTAATACCCTAACACACACACACACCTTTACACTTTACATATATTCACAAAGGACTAAATTCTCACCAGCTTAATCATATATAGAAGCACCATACCCTGACCTCCATACCATACACTTCTTATATAAACACTCGTCCCTCAAATAGTACGGTTTCGTTTTTATACGGATTGTTACGGAAGATCTTTAAGGATTTTTAAATTTCCTCCTCATCGGGAAACTCAAAAATCCTATAATCCTTCTATGAAAATCCACATAAAACCGAAACCAAACTACTGGAAACCGTACTATTTGAGGGACGGCTGAATTCTCTAAGGACTAAACTCACACTGGCTTGGTTAGTATACAGAGACAGCACTCCTTTACCTGCATGCTTCTAATACTTCACACTAATTAAGGCAGTTCAAGGTGGTATGTATTTAGTTTGGATAGAATCGCACATAAAACAGAATCCGAACTAATGGAAACCTTACTATTTGAGGGACGGCTGTATTCTCTAAGGACTAAACTCACACCGGCTTGGTTATCATACAGAGACAGCACTCCTTTACCTGCATGCTTCTAATACACTAATTACTTCACACTAATTAAGGCAGTTCAAGGCAGTATGTATTTAGTTTGGATAGAATCGCACCCTTCATTTCACTGTCATTTTCGTGGTTTTCTTCTCCTTTCTATCTCAGTTTTAATTTCCTTGCAAGTTAGTTCAGATATCATGCTTCACTTAACCCCGGTAGCTGTGGGGATAGTGTTTATTAAAGGTCCCTCTAAATGAGAAAAATGAGAAAAAATCACCACTCACGCAAACCATTTCACGATTTATATCAACGCTTTTGTGATTAGTTTAAGCATCATCTATTTTTGGGGGTTTATATCCAGACATGGGGCGATGACTTATGTTATTGATTACTATTACGATTACTTCATATTTTCATTATTACTATTACGATTACTTCATATTTTCATGATTACAATTACGATTACTTCATATTTTCATGATTACAATTACGATTACTTCATATTTTCATGATTACAATTACAATTACTTCATATTTTCATGATTACAATTACAATTACTTCATATTTTCATGATTACAATTACAATTACTTCATATTTTCATGATTACAATTACAATTACTTCATATTTTCATGATTACAATTACTTCATATTTTCATGATTACAATTACTTCATATTTTCATGATTACAATTACAATTACTTCATATTTTCATGATTACAATTACTTCATATTTTCATGATTACAATTACAATTACTTCATATTTTCATGATTACAATTACTTCATATTTTCATGATTACAATTACTTCATATTTTCATGATTATGATTACAATTACTTCATATTTTCATGATTACAATTACTTCATATTTTCATGATTATGATTACAATTACTTCATATTTTCATGATTACAATTACAATTACTTCATATTTTCATGATTACGATTACGATTACAATAAAATTAGGCGATTACGATTATATGATGTACTAATCATGATTACAATCGTGATTACAGGAAGGACTGAAAGGGGAACTTGCAAATTTCATACACATGTACCATACTAAATATTTAATTGGTTGAATTACTACAGATATTTAGAGTACATACTTGCTGTACGAGAAACTACTCACTAAGAATTTGCTAATATAATCGCAAAAAATGATTATGATTATATTTTTAATGTATTCGGTAAAGCCACAAATCTAGCCCATTGCTGCTAACGGGTTAAGTTATCATTAATGTTCTTACTTCATTGTCTTTATTTTCTTATGGTTAAGGAAACTATTTGTGCTATTTTTCATTATTTTTTTATTTAATTAGTCTTATTATTTTATGCATATACAGAAAATCTTTTGTTTAACTTTGTGAAGCTCAGCCGTCACTTTCTCTCGGTCTTCAATAAACACAACTTTCTATAAATATCCTTCTAATTGTTCTTACATGATTTTTGTCTAAGTTTTTTTTATTTTGTCAATCTGTTTATTTATCTTTTTTTCAATATTTATCCACTCTGTTATCCATCTCTCTTTTTTTTTCTATATTTCTCCACCCCATTGATCCATTTCTCTTTCTCTCTGCAATATCCATCTACTCTCATTATCCACTTCTTTTTTTTTATATTCATCCACTTTATCTCTCTCTCTCTCCTATATTCATCCACCCTATTGATCCATTACTCTCTCTCTCTCTTTCCAATATCCATCAACTATTTTTATCCACTTCTCTCTCTCTTTCCCAAACATTTATCCACTCTTATCCATTTCTCTCTTTCTCTCTCTTGTATTCTCCACTTCTCTCTCTCTCTCTCTCTCTCTCTCTCCAATATCCATCTATGTGCTCTTGTTATCCACTTTTCTCTCTCTCTCTCTCATTCTTTCTCCAGTATTCATTCTTTTCTCTCTCCTCTCCTTTCCTTTCCTTTCCTCTCCTCTCCTCTCCTCTTCTCTCTCTCTCTCAGTCCTTCTCTTAACAACTAATATTATGCCTTATATTTCACTAACATATACTACTAACACCCTTTTACTTATATTTTACTTAGATTCTACTTATATCTAATGTCTGACAACATTTCTGGCACTTAATAGATCCTATCAGTACTTTACAAAGGCATTTTAATATATTCTTCCTTTCACTGGAAATTGTTTTGAAAAGAAGAAGAAAGAAGAGGAAAATAGATTGAAGAAAAGGGAAAAATGTAGAAGGGAGGAAAGATGGAGATGATGAAGGGAAAAGAGGAGGGAAAGAAAAGGAATAGAAAGCAAGGTAGAGAGGAAAATGGATGATGAAGAGAAAGGAAGGAAAGAAAAAGAAAATAGATAAAAAGGAAAAAGGAAGAATGAAGGAAGAAGAAAGGAGAAAGGAAGAAAGAAAATGAAAATGATGAAAGGAAAAAGAAGAAAAGAAGAAAGGAAGAAAAATGAAAATGAAAAAGAAGGAAAGATGAAAAAGAAAAAAGGAAAAAGAAAAAAGAAGAAAGGATAAAAGAGTAAATGTAGAAGGAAGGAAAGCTGAGAATGATGATGAAGATGGAAACACTAGAAAAAAATAATAATAGAGGAAAAGGGAACATAGAGAAGAAAGGAAAGATAAGAAAGATGAAGAATGAAGGAGAGAGAAAAGGTAAAAAATAAAATGATAAAAATAAAACTCAATAAATATAAAAAATGGAAAAAGAAAAATATGATAGATAGAGAAAATATTAAAGAAAGAAGAAAGAAAGGAAGAAAGAGAACAAGGAGAATAAATTAAAAGATGAGAAAGACAAAGAAAAAAAAAGAAGAATAGATAATAAAAGGAAACAAGAGAAAAGAAAGAAAAGATTAGAGAAATGAAGAGAAAAAGAAAGAAAAAAAGAAAGAGTAAAAAGAAATGATTATAGAAAAAAATTGCTTGGCTTAATTTCACACACACACACACACACACACACACACACACACACACACACACACACACTAATAACAAAAATAATAGAATAAAATCAGTGTATAAAAAAATAATTAATACAACAGTTAAGTAAAAAAATTGTCTTGAGTCATTATAAAATATCAATTAAGTATGAGATCAATTATTATCATTATCATTATTATTATTATTATTATTATTATTATTATTATTATTATTATTATTATTATGCCGTGAAATATATTTGGATGTGTTTAAATAGTTATTCACTCAACACTAAATGAAAGACTTAATATAAAAAAAAAGTAATATGATGGACAGAAACACAAACAGAAACAAACATAAAAAAACAAACAAACAGAGATGACCAAAACACAAACAGTCTCACAATCACATATCACAATCCCAACACAAACACTCATACAAACAAACAATCAAGATCATACATAACAATCACACAATCTCCAACACAAATGGACACAAACACACTCATACACTCATACAAACAAACAATCACACAAACAAACAAAATCTTATATGACAACCACACAATTGCCAACACCATCACATGACACAAACGTACAATCGGAAACACAACAAACACACAATCACCGGAACACAAACACACAATCACCAGAACACAAACACACAATCACTAACACAAACACACAATCACTAACACAAACACACAATCACCGGAACACAAACACACAATCACTAACACAAACACACAATCACCAGAACACAAACACACAATCACCGGAACACAAACACACAATCACCGGAGCACAAATACAGTCACAAACAAACAATTGCACATCACAAACACAATCAGACAATTACCAACACAAACACACAATCATCAACACACATTCACAAACACAAAATTACCAACACATTCACAAACATACAATCACCAACACAAACACACACTCATACAAACACAACACAAACACAACCATAAAAAGTCACAATCACAAACACAATCACACAATCACTCACACAAACAATCACACAACCCAATACAAACACAATCACCCACACACACACACACACACACACACACACACTCTACAAAAACTCCTCTATTGGCCTTGCATACTCCGAGTTCCAATCCCTTTCGAACACCCCCTGAAGTTGCTGCCTGGCACTCACACCATCATCACCATCATCACCATCACCACTACTCTGACCTGGTTCTCTGTTCTCTGGCTGTCCTCTCCTCCTCCTCCTCCTCATGTTCTCCTCCTCTTCCTCCTCCTCCTCCTCGTTCATTCCTCTTCCTCTTGTTGTTGTTGTGGTTACAGTTTCGTTAATCACCAGACCAATGCCGCCAGTGTTGATGAAGTAGTCGGCACTCCAGTTGCTTGTGCCTGGAAGGAGTAATAGTAATAAAGTGTTTGGTAAAGTATTAGGTAAAGAGTCATCGCACGTCCAACCCCACCTTGAATGGGAAAATATGGACGTTAAATGACAATGATGATGATGATGATGAGGTAAAGTATTTCTGGGTTTTTTTGGGCATTCTTTTTACGTCTTGTTCTATAGCGCTGGTAGGCTTTCTTGGTTAGGTCTTATTGGGTTTTATTTACAAATACATACAAGTGTCTTCCCTTACAATGTCCTAATAGGTCTCATAGATCCCCAAGTGTGAAAATAGAGTAGAAAATAGGGTTGCTAGGGTCATCGATATTTAGGGGTCATAACTGTAATACCTGAACAGATAGATGATCTTTTCTATAATTATAATCTAAGTTTTATGCTCTTTCCAATACAACCTCAATCAATTTTAAAGGTCTAATAAGTTCCAATACAACCTCAATCAATTTTAAAGGTCTAATAAGTTCCAATACAACCTCAATCAATTTTAAAGGTCTAACAATAGTCTTACAGCAGTTGGGTTCCAAAAAAGGATTTATAGTATGGGCGGAAGCTTCTCCTCAACTCTAACTCCAGTACTAATTGACCGACTTTCAATTATAAGCTCTCAAAGTCATCATTTTTTGTCCCCCCATCAAGTTTTCAGTTTTAGTTGCGCTTGTTCTATTGACAACAAAAATGTCATCTGAATTGATCACTCTCCTTAACCCAGTAGCAGCGGGGATCATGTTTCTTAATGGTCCCTCCAAGCGAGAAAAATGAGAAAAAATCACCCCTCACACAAGCCATTTCATAATACAGTATATATCAAAGCATTTATGATCAGATTATATGTATCATCTATTTTGGGGGGTTTATATCATGGCACAAATTTGGGCTGTCGCTGCTACACGGTAAAGCCACAAATTTGGCCCGTCGTTGTTACTGGGTTAATGGTCCCCGCAAGCGAGAAAAATGAGAAAAAATCACCCCTCACGCAACCATTTCATAATATATATCAAAGCATTTGTGATCAGATTATGTATCATCTATTTTTGGGGGGTTTATATCATGGCACAAATTTGGCCCGTCGCTGCTACACGGTAAAGCCACAAATTTGGCCCGTCACTGCTACCGGGTTAAATAAAAATAAATCAGACAAAACATACACTATAGAAACTGATCACCATTAAGGGCAGACTCACCTATATAGGCTGCCTTGTCCGTCACCATGTACTTGTTGTGGTTGACTCTGCCGAAGGGAACGTTTCTCTGCTCTTTGTTGAAGGCAGGGACCACAAACAGCTTCTGCGGGGGTGACAGGGGGAGGTGAGGAGGGGGCAGGTAGACATGAGGTGGGAGGTGAGGAAGGGCTGGGAGACAGAGGGTGGAAGGTTAGAGAGGAGAGATACACTGACATAACAGAGAGAAAGGAAGAGAAGAGAGAAGTTGCAACAAAATAGAGAGGGAGGAGGCTGCAATAAAATGGAGGAAAGGGAGAGAGAAATGAAGGAGAGACAAACTATAGGGATAAAGAGAGAGAGAGAGAGAGAGGAGGGGAGAGAGAGGAAGAGAAGAGAAACTACAGCAAAATAGAGATAAGAAGGAAAGAGAAAAATGAAGGGGAAATAAACTGTAGTAAAATAAAGAGTTAAGAAGGAAAGAGAGAAATGAAGGAGAGATAAACTATAGTGATAAAGAGAGAGAGAGAGAGAGAGAGAGAGAGAGAGAGAGAGAGAGAGAGAGAGAGAGAGAGAGAGAGAGAGAGAGAGAGAGAGAGAGAGAGAGAGAGAGAGAGGAGGGGAGAGAGAGAGAGAGAGAGAGAGTTAAGAAGGAAAAAGAAAAATGAAGGGGGAGATAAACTGTAGTAAAAGAGAAAGAAGGGGAGTGAAACAAAGAACAGATACAGAAGCAAAATAATAGGGAGGGAAATATGATAGCCAGCACCTCAAGGTATAAATCAGCAAAGACTGACCTCACTTTGTTGTATAGAAAGTCTCATTAGTAAGGAAGCATGTATGAATTTTCTGAGTCAAGACCTATAGTAACTGTTTGGGGTTTTGTTAGGTTAGGTTAGGTTTAGGGTATCTTCAAACACATGATAGCCAGCACCTCATGGTATAAATCAGCAAAGACTGACCTCACTTTGTTGTATAGAAAGTCTCATTAGTAAGGAAGCATGTATGAATTTTCTGAGTCAAGACCTATAGTAACTGTTTGGGGTTTTGTTAGGTTAGGTTAGGTTTAGGGTATCTTCAAACACATGATAGCCAGCACCTCATGGTATAAATCAGCAAAGACTGACCTCACTGTGTTGTATAGAAAGTCTCATTAGTAAGGAAGCATATATGAATTTTCTGAGTCAAGACCTATAGTAACTGTTTGGGGTTTTGTTAGGTTAGGTTAGGTTAGGTTTAGGGTATCGTCAAACACATGATAGCCAGCACCTCATGATATAAATCAATAAAGACTGACCTCACTGTGTTGTATAGAAAGTCTCATTAGTAAGGAAGCATATATAAATTTTCTGAGTCAAGGCCAATAGTAACTGTTTGGGGTTTTGTTAGGTTAGGTTAGGTTAGGTTTAGGGTATCTTCAAACACATGATAGCCAGCACCTTATGGTATAAATCAGCAAAGACTGCCCTTACTGTGTTGGATAGAAAGTCTCATTAGTAAGGAAGCATATATAAATTTTCTGAGTCAAGACCTATAGTAACTGTTTGGGGTTTTGTTAGGTTAGGTTAGGTTTAGGGTATCTTCAAACACATGATAGCCAGCACCTCATGGTATAAATCAACAAAGACTGACCTCACTTTGTTGTATAGAAAGTCTCATTAGTAAGGAAGCATATATAAATTTTCTGAGTCAAGACCAATAGTAACTGTTTGGTGTTTTGTTAGTTTAGGTTAGGTTAGGTTTAGGGTATCTTCAAACACATGATAGCCAGCACCTCATGGTATAAATCAACAAAGACTGACCTCATTGTGTTGTATAGAAAGTCTCATTAGTAAGGAAGCATACATAAATTTTCTGAGTCAAGACCTATAGTAACTGTTTGGTGTTTTGTTAGGTTAGGTTAGGTTAGGTTTAGGGTATCTTCAAACACATGATAGCCAGCACCTCATGGTATAAATCAATAAAGACTGACCTCACTCTGTTGTACAGAAAGTCTCATTAGTAAGGAATCATATATGAATTTTCTGAGTCAAGGCCAATAGTAACTGTTTGAGGTTTTGTTAGGTTAGGTTTAGGGTATCTTCAAACACATGACAGCCAGCACCTCATGGTATAAATCAACAAAGACTGACCTCACTTTGTTGTATAGAAAGTCTCATTAGTAAGGAAGCATATATAAATTTTCTGAGTCAAGACCTATAGTAACTGTTAGGGGTTTTGTTTGGTTAGGTTAGGTTTAGGGTATCTTCAAACACATGATAGCCAGCACTTCATGGTATAAATCAATAAAGACTGACCTCACTTTGTTGTATAGAAAGTCTCAATAGTAAGGAAGCATAAATAAATTTTCTGAGCCAAGACCTATAGTAACTGTTTGGGGTTTTGTTAGGTTAGGTTAGGTTAGGTTTAGGGTATCTTCAAACACATGATAGCCAGCACCTCATGGTATAAATCAACAAAGACTGACCTCACTTTGTTGCATAGAAAGTCTCATTAGTAAGGAAGCATAAATAAATTTTCTGAGTCAAGACCTATAGTAACTATTTGGTGTTTTGTTAGGTTAGGTTAGGTTTAAGGTATCTTCAAACACATGACAGCCAGCACCTCATGGTATAAATCAACAAAGACTGACCTCACTTTGTTGTATAGAAAGTCTCAATAGTAAGGAAGCATATATGAATTTTATGAGTCAAGACCTATAGTAACTGTTTGGTGTTTTGTTAGGTTAGGTTAGGTTAGGTTTAGGGTATCTTCGAACACATGATAGCCAGCACCTCATGGTATAAATCAACAAAGACTGACCTCACTTTGTTGCATAGAAAGTCTCATTAGTAAGGAAGCATATATAGATTTTCTGAGTCAAGACCTATAGTAACTGTTTGGGGTTTTGCTAGGTTAGGTTAGGTTAGGTTTAGGGTATCTTCAAACACATGATAGCCAGCACCTCATGGTATATATCAACAAAGACTGACCTCACTGTGTTGTATAGAAAGTCTCATTAGTAAGGAAGCATATATAAATTTTCTGAGTCAAGACCTATAGTAACTGTTTGGGGTTTTGTTAGGTTAGGTTTAGGGTATCTTCGAACACATGATAGCCAGCACCTCATGGTATTTATCAACAAAGACTGACCTCACTGTGTTGTATAGAAAGTCTCATTAGTAAGGAAGCATACATAAATTTTCTGAGTCAAGACCTATAGTAACTGTTTGGTGTTTTGTTAGGTTAGGTTAGGTTAGGTTTAGGGTATCTTCAAACACATGATAGCCAGCACCTCATGGTATAAATCAACAAAGACTGACCTCACTGTATTGTATAGAAAGTCTCATTAGTAAGGAACCATATATAAATTTTCTGAGTCAAGACCTATAGTAACTGTTTGGTGTTTTGTTAGGTTAGGTTAGGTTAGGTTTAGGGTATCTTCAAACACATGATAGCCAGCACCTCATGGTATAAATCAACAAAGACTGACCTCACTTTGTTGTATAGAAAGTCTCATTAATAAGGAAGCATATATGAATTTTCTGAGCCAAGACCTATAGTAACTGTTTGGGGTTTTGTTACGTTAAGTTAGGTTAGGTTTAGGGTATCTTCAAACACATGATAGCCAGCACCTCATAGTATAAATCAACAAAGACTGACCTCACTTTGTTGTATAGAAAGTCTCATTAATAAGGAAGCATATATGAATTTTCTGAGCCAAGACCTATAGTAACTGTTTGGGGTTTTGTTAGGTTAGGTTAGGTTAGGTTTAGGGTATCTTCAAACACATGATAACCAGCACCTCATGGTACAAATCAACAAAGAGTGACCTCACTTTGTTGCATAGAAGGTCTCATTAGTAAGGAAGCATATATGAATTTTCTGAGTCAAGACCAATAGTATCAGTTTTGGGTTTTGTAAGTTTAGGTTATCTTCAAACACACGATAACCAGCACCTCATGGTACAAATCAACAAAGAGTGACCTCACTTTGTTGTATAGAAAGTCTCATTAGTAAGGAAGCATATATAAATTTTCTGAGTCAAGACCTATAGTAACTGTTTGGGGTTTTGTTAGGTTAGGTTAGGTTAGGTTTAGGGTATCTTCAAACACATGACAGCCAGCACCTCATGGTATAAATCAACAAAGAATGACCTCACTTTGTTGTATAGAAAGTCTCATTAGTAAGGAAGCATATATAAATTTTCTGAGTCAAGACCTATAGTAACTGTTTGGGGTTTTGTTAGGTTAGGTTAGGTTAGGTTTAGGGTATCTTCAAACACATGACAGCCAGCACCTCATGGTATAAATCAACAAAGAATGACCTCACTTTGTTGTATAGAAAGTCTCATTAGTAAGGAAGCATATATAAATTTTCTGAGCCAAGACCTATAGTAACTGTTTGGGGTTTTGTTAGGTTAGGTTAGGTTAGGTTTAGGGTATCTTCAAACACATGACACCCAGCACCTCATGGTATAAATCAACAAAGAATGACCTCACTGTGTTGTATAGAAAGTCTCATAAATAAGGAAGCATATATGAATTTTCTGAGTAGAGACCTATAGTAACTGTTTGGGGTTTTGTTAGGTTAGGTTAGGTTAGGTTTAGGGTATCTTCAAACACATGACACCCAGCACCTCATGGTATAAATCAACAAAGAATGACCTCACTTTGTTGAATAGAAAGTCTCATAAATAAGGAAGCATATATGAATTTTCTGAGTAGAGACCTATAGTAACTATTTGGGGTTTTGTTAGGTTAGATTAAGTCAACCTAAGGGCAGCATAAGCCTTAATAGGTATCACTAAAACAATCCTGCCTGCTCCACCTCCAGGCTAAGGGACATTCAATAACAGCCCTATAAAAAACTGAGGTAAGAGGCAACGATAATCTCAGTCTCAAAAAAATAATAAATAAATAAATAAATAAATAAAAAATAAAAAAAAAATAAAAAAGTCCAAAGGCGTCACAGGCAAACTTGTAAATCTTTCTCAATTCTCAAAGTTCCCGAAAATTCCCGAAAATTCACCTAGAGAGTTTCCCGGGAATTATACAACGTACCCTACTTCGATACCCACCCATACCCATCTTTACCTATACAAACACCCTCCCATACCCTACTCATATTCATGCCCACCCATACCCATATCATAATACCCACCTACACCCATACCATAATATCCTCCCATACCCATTCCCACATGCCCTTATACCCACCCATATCCATACCCACAGCCACTCACCGCCTGTATGTCTACGTGGGTATGGTTGGAGGAGATGTCAGCCAGGGAGCGCAGGAAATGGGGCAGGTCGGGGCGGGTATGGGTCCAGTGGGAGGCTAGGACACGGACCCTTACTCTCCTCTCCACCGCTGCCCGTCTCATTGCATCGTCCAGCACCGGCCAGAACCTTGGGAATGGGTGGAGGTGATGGGGGGGGGTGGAAATGGGTGGTGGTGATGGGTGTGTGGAAATGGGTGAAATAATGAAGAGGTGAGATGGGGTGGGGGTAGAACTTTGGAAATGGGTGGAAGGTGATGGGGTGTGTGGGAATGGGTGAAGGTGATGGGGGTGGAAATGGGTGAAGGTGATGGGGGTGTGGAAATGGGTGAAATAAAGTAGGGGTGAGATGGTGTGGGGGTAGAACTTTGGGAATGGGTGGAGGTGATGGGTGTGTGGAAATGGGTGCTTATATAGAAAATACCACCTGCTAGAAAAAAAATAATAAATAAATAAGATAATAAAAACAGGGATAACATAAACCAAACACCATTGAAATACCTCCAAAAAAAAATCAAATGCCATCAACTAAGAAAAAATAAAACACAAAACTATAAAACATCAACCAAACATCATTCAAACATCCCCATAGAGAAAATACATCGATCAATAGAAAATAAAAACAAAACAAGAGTATAAACATCAACGAAACACCATTCACACACCTCAAAAAAAGAGAGAAAACATCCAAACACAACTAAAAAGATTAACAAAAAATAAAAAACATAAAAAAACCAGCCCTATAATAACGATAACTAATAAAAACATGAAACAACACCTAAACATCATTCCCCCCCCCCTTACATGGTGTCCTTGGAGTAGAGCGTCTTGGGGAAATAGTCCATTACTGCCACGTAGACAAACACCGATGCCTTGTTGATCACATCCACAATGGCATCCACATCCCCAGACCTCCCTCCAGGGCAGAACGGGGGTGGGGAGCTCTGGGGGGAAGGGGGGGCAGGGTAAGGATGGGTAAGAACCGCTGAAATTGACATTGACGCAGTTGGTTATTCTCTGTTCTAATGTAAAGGGCAAATTTGAGTCTCTGTGCTAAGGGAATCAATATATATCATCGTTTATGCTAATGGAATCGCTGGGACATTGACGCAGTTGGTTATTCTCTGTACTATATGTAATGTAGAATTTGAGTCTCTATGCTAAGGGAATCAATATATATCATCCTTTATGCTAATGGGATCGCTGGGATGTTGACGCAGTTGGTTATTCTCTGTTCTAATGTAAAGGGCAAATTTGAGTCTCTGTGCTAAGGGAATCAATATATATCATCGTTTATGCTAATGGGATCGCTGGGACATTGATGCAGTTGGTCATTCTCTGTTCTAATGTAAAGGGCAAATTTGAGTCTCTGTGTTAAGGGAATCAATATATATCATCGTTTATGCTAATGGGATCGCTGGGACATTGATGCAGTTGGTTATTCTCTGTACTATATGTAATGTAGAATTTGAGTCTCTGTGCTAAGGGAATCAATATATATCATCGTTTATGGTAACAGAATCGCTGGGACATTGATGCAGTTGGTTATCCTCTGTACTAATGTAATGGGCAAACTTGAGTCTCTGTGTTAAGGGAATCAATATATCTCATCGTTTATGCTAACAGAATCGCTGGAATTGATATAGAAAACAAATCTCTGAGTCAGTAATTACTTGTCCTTGTTTGTTATGTTGATGTTTCTCTCCTTCCCTTCTCCCATCACCACAACTTTTCTCACTTCCTGGACATATATTTTATTTCCTGGTATCTCTTCCTTTCTTCTTATTTCAGCTATCCTCTCTTTTCCTTCCATTCATATCTCTCCTTCCGTTCATCTTTCTCTCTTCCTTTTCTTTCCATCCTCTCTCTCCCACTCTCCTTCCTTCCTGTTCCATCCATCCTCTTTCTTCCTTCCATTCATCTCTCTCCTTCCTTCTATCTCTTCCTATTCTTTCCATCCTCTCTCTTCCCTTTTCTTCCTTCCATTCATATATCTTCCCTTCCTTCCATCTGTTCCTTCCTACTCCATCCATCATGCCTTATAGCTAAAGAAGACTAGTGTAAAAAAAATAAAGGGGAGAAAAATAAAAGAAGGGAGAAGAAATATAATTGTCCCATATTCTCAAACATTTTAAAACTCACACACTCACACTTGACAAGCCTTCCCAAGATGTTGCTGTGTTAGTATTTCCATAGATAGTTTAATGAGCCCAGTGATAGTTTGACAAGGCTCCTACATCATAAAAACAGTAAGTAACATCACCAACACTCACGGCAAGGTACGTGTTGACAGGAGTGCCGGACAGCGAGAGGGGCATCTGGTTGTTGATGTTGTAGATAGTCTCAAGTGGGGCTGGCCAGGAGGGGGGGATGACAGCCCCTTCCTTGCCCAGTTGCCAGTACACCTGTGGAGAGGGAAAGGTGAGGTGAGGGAGATGAAGCAGAGAGGAAGAGAGATGGAGAAAGAAGAGGTAGAGAAGAAGATATGGAAGAAAGAAAAGAGATTAAATAGAATAGAGGAAGTAAGAGGATGGAATAGGAAGAGATGGAAAAAAGGAAAAAGATGTGAATGGAGAAGAAAGTGGAGAGAGGATGAATGGAATAGGAAGAAAGAGATGAGAGGAAAGAAACAGATATGAATGGAAGGAAAAGAGAGAGGATGGATGAAATGGGCAATGAAGAAGAGATTGAAGGAAGAAAACAAATAAAAATGGAAGAGAAAAAGAGGGAAAGAGGGAGAAAGGAGAGGTGGTGAAGGAGGAAGGGATGGAGAGACAAGATAAACATAAAAAATAACATAACAAATAACACAAGGAACAGGAAAACAATAATAAACAGGTAAAAATAACAGGCAAACTTTATCCCATTTTCATAATCTTACCTCAAATATCTTCATCATGTCGCTAGCAAGACTTGAACAGTTGTAGATAACGATGCCAAGTTCCTTCACCTGAAACAGTAGCAATAGTAGTGGTAGTAGTAGTAGTAGTAATAATAAAAGGCTCTTCATCTCATCAACTCTCCTCCTCTTCCTGACAGATTTCTACCTCTCAAACTCTGCCATAGTGTTGCATCTCTATCTTCTATTGATATTTTTACGCTGACTGCTCTTCTGAACTTGCCAAC
This sequence comes from Eriocheir sinensis, assembly GCF_024679095.1. Taxonomy (NCBI): domain Eukaryota; kingdom Metazoa; phylum Arthropoda; class Malacostraca; order Decapoda; family Varunidae; genus Eriocheir; species Eriocheir sinensis. Next base: position 8,961,439 of record NC_066557.1, read on the forward strand.
TGCATTAAAAGGAAAGAAAGAAAGAAAGAAGATACAAAAAGCAAGAGAGGAAGGCTGCTCCCGAGTTTACCAGAAAAAGAGATGAAAGAATGAAGATGCTGGTTAACTCTTGCATAAGGGATTTGAACACCACAGGAAGGGATGAGCTAGAGTAGAAATAGAACATCTTAAAATGAAAGAAAGAAAGAAAGAAAATACATAAAGCAAGAAAGAAAGGCTGCTCCCGAGTTTACCAGCAAAAGAGATGAAAGAATGAAGATGCTGGTTAACTCTTGCATAAGGGATTTGAACACCACAGGAAGGGATGAGCTAGAGTAGAAATAGAACATCTTAAAATGAAAGAAAGAAAGAAGATACAAAAAGCAAGAAAGAAAGGCTGCTCCCGAGTTTACCAGCAAAAGAGATGAAAGAATGAAGATGCTGGTTAACTTTTGCATAAGGGATTTGAACACCACAGGAAGGGATGAACTAGAGTAGAAATAGAACATCTTAAAATGAAAGAAAGAAAGAAAATACATAAAGGAAGAAAGAAAGGCTGCTCCCGAGTTTACCAGCAAAAGAGATGAAAGAATGAAGATGCTGGTTAACTCTTGCATAAGGGATTTGAACACCACAGGAAGGGATAAACTAGAGTAGCAATAGAACATCTTAAGCAGCGAGGCCACAAGATAGGTGGAGGTGTGCCATTAACGAGTCCTAATCAGCGAGCACCTGACCCACCTGTGTGAGGGAGCGCCAGTCCATGTTGGCACTGCCCAGGTAGAGGTGCCGACCATCCACCAGCCACATCTTGGTATGCAACACACCACCGCCAGACATGAGCCGCGGAAAGTCCAGGCTGCGCACCTCAGCGGCTCCCAGGGCGGCGAGGGTGGCACTGTCATTCTGGGGCGACACCCGGGATGGCATGTTCTGGGCGATCCGCATCTTCACCCCTTCCTTCAGGCCTGGGGTGAAGGGTGGAGGGTGAAGTGGGGAGGGGTGAGATGGGGGAGGGTAAGGTGGTGAAAGGGAGAAATAAGAAGTGGAGGGGGAGGGGTGAAAAGTGGAAGGTGAGTATTGATAGGTGGAGGAGAGTGAGAAGTGGATGGAGGGGGGGAGGAGATGGAAGGGGTGAGGTGGGGGAGGGTAAGAGGTGAGGAGGTAAAGGGAAGGAGGAATAAGAAGTGGAGGATGAGGTGTGGAGGGTGAGGGGTGAGGAGTGGAGTATTGATAGGTGGAGGAGAGTGAGGAGAAGTGGATGAAGGGGTGGAAGGAGTGGAGTATTGATAGGTGGAGGAGAGTGAGAAGTGGATGAAGGGGTGGAAGGGAGATGAAAAGGATGAAGTGGATGAACTGAGACTACCAACAAATAGAGTAAGAGTAATAATAATAATAATAATAATAATAATAATAATAATAATAATAATAATAATAATAATGATAAATGGAGCAATAATGAGAAATAACAACAATGATTAAGTAGTATTTGAGGCAGTGAAGATAGATTTATAATAGACACCATCATCATCATCATCATCATCATTACTATTATTATTAAGCAAGGTCCCATTTTCTACAGAGGCATGGATGAATGGGATACCTTTTTTTTTTTTTTCTGTCTCTCCCTCACTCTCTCTCTCTATCTCTCTCTCTCTCTCTCTCTCTCTCTCTCTCTCTCTCTCTCTCTCTCTCTCTCTCTCTCTCTCTCTCTCTCTCTCTCTCTCTCTCTCTCTCTCTCTCTCTCTCTCTCTCTCTCTCTCTCTCTCTCTCTCTCTCTCTCTCTCTCTCTCTCTCTCTCTCTCTCTCTCTCTCCTCTCTCTCTATCTCTATCTTTCTCTCTCTCTCTCTCTCTTACTCTCTCTATCTCTATCTAACTCTTCCTCTCCCTCTCTCTCATCCTTCCTCTTTCTCTTACCATTTTTATCTTATGCTCTCTCTCTCTCTCTCTCTCTCTCTCTCTCTCTCTCTCTCTCTCTCTCTCTCTCTCTCTCAAACGCACACACATACACAAAAAAAAAGTAATAAATAGGAAAAAGAAAATACAAAACCCATCATCCACCCATCATTACACCCATCTATACTCACTCACCCGTCTCCTTCAGCCTCCTAAACACATCTTCACCCAGGGCTGACGAGGGGAAGGGTTTGGGGGACACATCGTCGTTCAGCAGCGTCCAGTAGAAGGCGGCGATATCGACGGACTCCCGCGCCGCCCCAAGGAGGGTGACCCAGGCCTCGTAGGTGCTGGGGTGCGAGGGGCTGCCATGGGGGTAGGTCAGGTTGTCGGGTATGCTCTCCACTAGTTGAAATCTGTGGGGGGTCGGGTTAGGTTAAGGTATATAGGTGAATCGGGTGAGGGAGAGAGGAGGAAAGAATGAGAGAAGATTGAGGGAGAGGGAGAGAGGAAAGAATGAGAGAAGATGAGGGAGGGAGAGAGGAGAGGAAAGGATGAGAGAAGACTGAGGGAGAGGGAGAGAGGAAAGAATGAGAGAAGATGAGGGAGGGAGAGAGGAGAGGAAAGGATGAGAGAAGACTGAGGGAGAGGGAGAGAGGAAAGAATGAGAGAAGATGAGGGAAAGGAAGAGAGGAGAGGAAAGGATGAGAGAAGACGAAGAAGAGGGAAAGAGGAAAGAATGAGAGAAGATGATTTCGTTTGAAATTGGAAGAGAGAGGCATTGATGAAAGACACCTATTTTACAAGATCTATCAGAGGGAAAGAGGAAAGGAAAAAACGAGAGGAGCTTAATATAGTGAGGGAGTATAGGGGAAAGAAGAGAGGACAGACTGAGATGAAGAGAAGAAGATAGGGGGGAGGGGAGGAGATTCGGGTAAATAGATGATGAGTGAGGGGGAGGGAGCTGTTCTTTTCTCTCCCCATCTATCACTCCCTTCCTCCCCACACACAAACCTCCACTAGTCATTATCAAAGGTCCGATCACTTCTCCCCATCCCCTTATTTCTCCTTTCCTTCTCCCAACACCCCTTTTTTTCTCCCCTGCATCATCTATACCCTGCACATATCATTAATAAAAGTCCCATCACTCCTCCCAATCACCCTTCATTACTCGTATTTACTCCTCTATCCCATCATCCCATCCTCCCCTTATCCCTATCAATCCCACCTCCCTCCACCTCCCACACCTTATCATCCCTTACCAACCACCCCCTTACTCTTCTTTCCCTCTTCTCCCCATCCCCCTCGCACCTGCATTGGTCATTCACAAAGGCTCCGTCAGTGCTCCGAGAGAGGCTATCGTCCAGGAGCGCCATGACCACGATGAGCAGGGAGAGGGTGACGATGATGGTGATGGGCACGCAGGATGGCCGCACCCACTCCCACAGCCCCCCCGCCCGGACGCCCCCGCCGCCGCCGCCGCTGCTGCCGCTGCCCCCGCGCTTGCTCCGCCCCATGATCCCGTTGTACCTGAGGAAGGGGAGGTTTTGTTTAGGTTTTTTGTTGTTGTTTTTATTTTTATTTACTTTTATTGTTTTGTTTTCATTTGCTTTTATTTTTATTTTTATTTTATTGTTTTATTTTTATTTGATTTTATTGTTTTATTTTTATTTACTTTTATTGTTTTATTTTTATTTACTATTATTGTTTTATTTTTATTTACTTTTGTTTTATTATTTACTTTTTTGTTTTATTTTTATTTACTTTTGTTTTATTTACTTTTTTTTTTTTTACTTTTATTCTTTTATTTTTATTTACTTTTATTGTTTTATCTTTATTTACTTTTTTTTTTATTTTTATTTACTTCTATTTATTTATTTTTATTTACTTTTATTGTTTCATTATTATTTTTTTTTTTATAGTTATATTACTATGGTGTCTGTTATACTATTTTTTTTTTTTTTACGGTTAATTCATTTTCTTCGTCTTCCTCTTTATTATTTTTTTATTGCTGTTTAATTATGTATTTATTTATAATTTTTTTTGAAGCTGAGGAAGAAACAGCACCATCAGCCTTATTGCAGGTCCCAGAGTTGGGGGGGGGGTATTTTTCTAATTATTTTATTATTATTTTCATTATATTCTATTTTATTTTTATATTTATTTCATATTTTCAGCTAGAAGGAGGCAGCACCATCACCCTCACCGCAGGTCCCACAGCTCAAGTTCGTACTCCCCGAAGTCCAGCTTGCCGTTGCCCTCCACCACGGTCTGGGGCTGAAAGGGAAGGTTATGGATAGATACCAAAAATATGAAAAGAAAAAAAAACATCCACAGTTTGAAGTAAAAATATGACTGAGCAGTTTCAAAGGAACTTACATATATACACAGAAGTAAAATACAAAACATTCACATTTAAAAGGAAAATAAAGTAAAAATATGAGTGAGCACTTTTAAAGGAATAGACTACCTAACTCACACACATACACAGAAGTAAAATAAAAAACATTCACATTTAAAAGGAAAATAGAGTAAAAATATGAGTGAGCAGTTTCAAAGGAATAGACATAACCTAACTCACACACATACACAGAAGTAAAATAAAAAACATTCACATTTAAAAGGAAAATAAAGTAAAAATATGAGTGAGCAGTTTCAAAGGAATAGACATAACCTAACTCACACACATACACAGAAGTAAAATAAAAAAAAACATTCACATTTAAAAGGAAAATAAAGTAAAAATATGAGTGAGCAGTTTCAAAGGAATAGACATAACCTAACTCACACACATACACAGAAGTAAAATAAAAAAAAACATTCACATTTAAAAGGAAAATAGAGTAAAAATATGAGTGAGCAGTTTCAAAGGAATAGACATAACCTAACTCACACACATACACAGAAGTAAAATAAAAAAACATTCACATTTAAAAGGAAAATAAAATAAAAATATGACCGAGCAGTTTCAAAGGAATAGACATAACCTAACTCACACACATACACAGAAGTAAAATAAAAAACATTCACATTTTAAAAGGAAAATTAGATAGGACAGTTTCAAGACAAGAGAGTTGAAGACACGGGCTAACACATACACACATATAAATTTCTATTACTCTCTCCTCTTTTCTTCTTTCCTCTTCTGTTCTTTTTCCTCTCTTCTTTCTACTCTTCATCTCACACAAATAAAGAAGTCAACCCAAAAAAGCCAAACCGAATCTTTATCTCCCTCGCCATCTCCAGCATCCAGGCAGCCAAGCATCTTTTTAAACGCCATAATTACCGTTTTCAGCATGTCTTCCCTCTCGCCTGCCTTCTCTCCTTCCTTCCCCGTCCATCCTCCCTCCTCCGCCCCGCCCTTGCTGCTTCCGGGCGTGTATTTCATGGTCAAAAGGCACAAAATATGAAGGACACTTTGAATGGTCACGCCAATGTAAACAAAAGGGCGAGGCTGAAGGCTGTCACGCTTCTTAACGGGTTCACTAATCCACAAACGTTTAATTAATATATCGGAAATGGCAGCTTATTTTACAATGATATATAACCTTGTATGAGAGTAAGTGAAATAAGGTGTCAGGTAGTTTGTTTTGATGTGGGTGCGATAAGGAGAAGTTAATTAAAAACACCCCTAAATAAAAATGTCAATAAAAAAAACGTTTCCTGTCCAGTGTCATTATCATGTGAGGAGGAGGAGGAGGAGGAGGAGGAGGAGGAAATGGAGAGGAAGGGGAGGAGAAGAGAGGAAAGAATTTAAGGGACGGTAATAACAGGAAAGATATTTTTTTCCATTATATTTTTCGTGTAATTAAATCATAAATAGTCTATAAGTTGTGTTTCCTCCTTTCTTTACTTTGTTCTCTCTCTCTCTCTCTCTCTCTCTCTCTCTCTCTCTCTCTCTCTCTCTCTCTCTCTCTCTCTCTCTCTCTCCTTATCCTTCTTTTTGGTTCCTTATTTCTTTCATTCATCTTCTTTTTCTCTCTTTTAACACGTTACTTTTCTCTCCCTTCCTTCCTTCCTTTCTTTTTTCTTTCTCTCCTTCTTTATCACTTTTCTGCTTTCATTTCTCTCTCCGTCGCTCGCCTTTCTCCTCTTCCTCTTCTCTTTTTTCCCTCCAGCCTTCTCTCCCTTCTTCCCTTTCTTCCCTACCTCTCTTCCTCCGCCATTTCCTCCTCTCTTCCTCATTTCCATTTCCTTCCTCCCTCCCTCCTTCCCTCCCCCCTCTCTTCAATGATTATCCCAATTCCACCTGTTCTTCACTTCTCTTCTTCCTTCTTCTCTTTCCTCTTCTTCTCTTTCTTTCACCTTTTTCTTCCCCTCCTCTCCTTCCCTCTTTGTCTATTCATTCTTCTTTCCTTCCATTTCCATTCCTTACAATTTTTTTTTCTTCCGTAACTCTTCTCCTCTTCTACTTCCTTTCTTTCTTCCTTCTTTCCTTCTTCCTTTTATTTTTTCTTTATTCATTCTCGTGTTTCTTACATTTTCGTTTCTCGCTTTTCTCTTTAATTCCCATCTTTCTCTCTCTGACCCTCTTCTTTTTTTTCTCTCTCGTATTATGCGTAGTCTCTCTCTCTCTCTCTCTCTGACCCTCGGAAATAGTATGGTGATGAGGGGCCGGTTAAGGAAGGGTCGTTTGCATAGGAAATCACAATCACCATCACCATCACCATCATCACCCCTATCACTATCATCACCATCACCAACACCATCACCATCCCTATCATCATCATCATCATCATCATCACCATCACCACCCCTATCACTATTATCACCATCATCATCACCATCCCTATTATCATCATCATCATCATCACCATCACCATCACTATCCCTATCATCATCATCATCATCATCATCACCAACACCATCACCACCCATCACTATCACCATCACCATCACTATCATCATCCCTATCACTATCATCATCGTCATCATCATCATCACCTTGGCTATCTCAATCACTAAGGAAATAATGAATAAAATAATGATAAATAAGTATACAAATAGACAGATAGATAGACAGATAGACAGATCGATGAGAGAGAGAGAGAGAGAGAGAGAGAGAGAGAGAGAGACGAATATTTGACAGAGCGGCCACGGGAATGGAATCGTCGACCTTTGGAAAGAAGAAAAAATCCAATACATTTACTTAGTCATTTCATATCGAGCTTGGGAGAGCGGCGTCCTGTAAGCTGATTGGCTGAATATACGACGCACGAAAATAGGCTACCATTTTATTCAATATTTATTCTATCTTCAACCAATCAGCTGGCAGGAGACTTCGCGGAGAAAGGGCACCTGTATATGATCAAACAAACAAACAAAGAACAGTTAATATTACCGGGTTTAATTAAGGAGTTTAATTCTGTAACAGGTATGCCGCACGTTGTTGTTGTTGTTGTTGTTGTTGTTGTTGTTGTATGTGAGGGTGGTGGTGGTGGTGGTCTATATACGCATTGTTATTGTTGTTATTGCTGTTGCTAGTGGTGGTGGTGGTGGTGGTGGTGTGCTGTTGTAGTTGTTGTTGTTGTTGTTGTTGTTGTTGTTGCTGGTAGTGTTGTTGTTGTTGTTGTTGTTGTTGTTGTTGTTGTTGTTGTTGTTGTTGTTGTTGTTGCCCTCACCTTCGACCTTCCTGCGGCAAAATAATATAACAACCAGTCTTAATAATATATAACAGACGAGGCAAAGTTATTCTATTTCCGATTTTCAATGATGACAATATTGTTTTAAAAAATTCCCTTTATTTCGCCTTCTTGTTTAGTACTGTGACCCAGCGTGAATGTCGATCGGCAGCTCCTTCTCATCCCAACCTTTTCGATCGTTCTGTTAATTAAATAAAGTTTCTACTATTCAACCTCAACATGCAGCTTTGTCATCGTCGAATGGTTGATGC
>NC_066557.1:8974207-8979207 GCF_024679095.1 Eriocheir sinensis
AGAATGGAAAGTCAAAAGTTGCGTTAAATTTGGGAAATAGAAATGCCTCAAATAATCATATGTGTAAAGAATTGAAGAACAGAATGGAATGTCAAAAGTTGAGTTAAATTTGGGAAGCAGAAATGCCTCAAATATTCATATGTATAAAGAATTGAAGAACAGAATGAAAAGTCAAAAGTTGCGTTAAATTTAAAGAGTAGAAATGCCCCAAATAATCATATGTGTAAAGAATTGAAGAACAGAATGGAATGTCAAAAGTTGAGTTAAATTTGGAAAGCAGAAATGTCTCAAATAATCATATGTGTAAAGAATTGAAGAACAGAATGGAATGTCAAAAGTTGTGTTAAATTTGGAGAGTAGAAATGCCTCAAATAATCATATGTGTAAAGAATTGAAGAACAGAATGAAATGTCAAAAGTTGAGTTAAATTTGGGAAGCAGAAATGCTTCAAATAATCATATGTGTAAAGAATTGAAGAACAGAATGAAATGTCAAAAGTTGCATTAAATTTGGGAAGTAGAGATGACCCACGAACGATCCTAGACATATATAGACATAGGATCATAGAATGGCGTTTAAGGAAAGTTCCGGTAGCAATGGAAAGCAGAAATTCCCAAGACAATCCAATAAATAAAAGAAGAATAGACTGCCATGTAAGGAATGTCAAGTGAATTAGGAAAGTAGAAATACCACAACACTGTCATATATAAATAAAAAACTAAGTATGGAGAGTGTGTGTGGAATGTAAAGTTTATATAAGGCCCAAAGTATTAAGGCAACAAACTTTGAAAACTAAAAGCTACTAATTTGAAAGCATAATAAATAAAAAATTGTAACTTTAATGAAAACACTTAACCCGGTAGCAGCGGGGATCATGTTTCTTAATGGTCCCTCCAAGCAAGAAAAATGAGAAAAAATCACCCCTCACACAAACCATTTCATAATATATATCAAAGCATTTGTGATCAGATTATGTATCATCTATTTTGGGGTGTTTCTATCATGGCACAAATTTGGCCCATCGCTGCTACACGGTAAAGCCACAAATTTGCCCCGTCGCTGCTACACGGTAAAGCCACAAATTTGCCCCGTTGCTGCTACACGGTGAAGCCACAAATTTGCCCCGTCGCTGCTACACGGTAAAGCCACAAATTTGCCCCGTCGCTGCTACACGGTGAAGCCACAAATTTGCCCCGTCGCTGCTACACGGTAAAGCCACAAATTTGACCCGTCGCTGCTACACGGTAAAGCCATAAATTTGCCCCGTCGCTGCTACACGGTAAAGCCACAAATTTGCCCCGTCACTGCTACATGGTAAAGCCACAAATTTGACCCGTCGCTGCTACACGGTAAAGCCACAAATTTGCCCCGTCGCTGCTACACGGTAAAGCCACAAATTTGGCCCGCTGATGCTACCGGGTTAAAATGAAAACAACTAAAATTTAAAAGAAGAATAAAGAAAACATATCAACTTAATACATGCAATAAAAAACAAAACTTACAAACTTAAAAAGAAAATATATAAACAAGATGTACGACCTAACTTAACAGCAAAAGGACTAAAACATACTGACCCAAAAGCACCATAAAAAAATGACTGCATAATTATAAGCTACCAAAATAATGAAGTATTAACAACCCAATATACACCATAGGTACCAAAAGTAAAAAAAACAACAATATTTTCTGTAAACAATATCAACAAAAAATATACCAGAAAACAAATAAATTCACATCATTATAAGTTACCCAGAAAGTACTATAAACACGACCACAAATATACTTAAATAAAAAAAATAAAAAAATAGTATCTTCTAATATAAAGCGTGAAGATTAGAAAAAAAGAATCTTATTTTTTTTCTGAACTGTTAACAAATCATGAAGCACCATAAGTAAATAATAGCAATGATTCACAGCACTATTTTAGACGTTGTAAGTTCATCTAAGCAGGACTCAACACACGACAAGAAAAACCACCTCCATCACCATCATCACTATCATCATTGCCATCATCATCATCAGTCTATTTCAATTCACAGCAGGGTGTGAGCTTCTTCTATAAGTTTCCATTTGTTTCGAGTTTCCAGTCTTCAGGCAAACCTTTAAATATACTTCTTTAATTAGTTTCTGTTCTCTGTTTATTTTTCCATCTTGAGGTAAAGATTAAATATACTTCTTGAATTTGTGCGTTTTTCTCTGCCTCTTGTTTCCAATCTCAAAGCAAACACTAAATATACTTCTTTTTATTTTTTGTTTGTTTGTTTTCTGTCTCCCTCGTTTCTTGTTTCGATGTAAATGTTAAATATACTTTTTCCTAAGTATCTTTCTGTTTTGCATTTCTAGTTTCCGATGTCAATGTAAATGATAAATGTGTTTCTTCTTATTTTTTTTGTGTGTTTCGTGTCTCCAGTTTCGTCTTGATGTAAATGTTAAATATACTTTTTCCTAAGTATCTTTCTGTTTTGCATTTCTAGTTTCCGGTGTCAATGTAAATGATAAATGTTTCTTCTTAATTTTTTGTGTGTTTCGTGTCTCCAGTTTCGTCTTGATGTAAATGTTAAATATACTTTTTCCTAAGTATCTTTCTGTTTTGCATTTCTAGTTTCCGGTGTCAATGTAAATGATAAATGTTTCTTCTTATTTTTTTGTGTGTTTTGTGTCTCCAGTTTCGTCTTGATGTAAATGTCAAATATACTTTTTAAATTACTGGCTTCATTTTTCTGCCTTTAGTTTCCCATCGACACATTTCATATATTTTTTCTTTTTGGCATTTTCTCTGTTTCCTCTCCTTTCCTTCCTTCCATTTTCCTTTCCCTTTTACCAACTTATTTTCCTTTGTTTTGGGCACTTTCTCAATTTCCCTTCATTTCCTTTCCCTTTTTACCGTTATCTTTTCCTTTGTTTCTGGGGATTTTCTGTTTCCTTTCCTTTCCTTCCTTAGCTTTTCTTTTCCTGCCTTTAGTTTCCCGTCTACACATTTCATATATTTCTTCCTTTGTTTCTGTTTTCCCACCATTAATCTCTCTATTTCTTTTTTGGCACTTTCTCTGTTTCCTCTCCTTTCCTTCCTTCCAATTTCCTTTCCCTTTTTACCATTATCTTTTCCTTTGTTTCTGGCCACTTTCTCAATTTCCTTTCTTTTCCTTCCTTCCAATTTCCTTTCCCTTTTTACCATTATCTTTTCCTTTGTTTCTGGGGATTTTCTCAGTTTCCTTTCCTTTCCTTCCATAGCTTTTCTTTTCCTTTTTTTCTAATTTTCCTTTCCTTTCCTTCCTTAGCATTTCTTTTTCTCTTTTTTCTCAGTTTCGTTTCCTTTCAATCATCAATTCAGCATCAATTCCAATGAGTCAACTGAGCTAATCAAGAGTATTTTAAACACATCTTATCACCAATCATCATTTTCTTTCTATACCTCATGAAGTAAAGAAAGAAACCAGAAGCTTCTGATAACAAAATGTGAATATAATAACACTAATACATTCTAATTTTGTTCTTTGTCAACAGCGTAAAAAATAACATGGAAAAATAAACTATGTAAAAAATTAGGAATGGAAGATGAAGACGGATGAAAAGAGGGAAGGAAGGAAGGAAGGAGAGAAGGAAGGAAGGAAGATAGGAGAGAAGGAAAGGAGGAAGAAAAGAAAAAGGAAATACACAAATAAGAAAACTGAATGACAAAAAGAAATAAGAAAAAAAACATATCATAGGTCTTGGAAGGTCTGTCTGCCTGCCTTTCTGCCTGTCTGTCCATCTGTCTGTCTGTTTGTACTTGCTGGGCTACTCAAACAGCCACAGGAAGAGGAGGCTGTAGACCACCACCACCACCACCGCCAGGCTCACCATCAGTAGCTTCACATCCTGGAAAGAGAGTGATAGTGATGATGGTGAAGGTGGTGATAGTGATGATGGTGATGGCGTAAAAGTGAGAGGAAGATAAAGTGAGAGGAGAGTGATGGTGTTGGTGAAGGTGGTGAGGGTGGTGATGGTGATAATAGTGATGGTGATGGTGATGATGGTGTACAGGAAAAGGAAGAGGAAGAAAGAGAGGAGAGAGTGATGATGATGATGAAAAAGAGAAAAGTTTAGATGAATACAAGAGGAACGAAGAGAAAGAGGAGACATAATAAGGAAGAAGAAAAGAAGGAAGAGGAAAGAAATGAGGGAAAATAGAGAATAGAAGAAAAGTAGAAGGTAGTAGTAGCTGTAGTAATGATAGTAATAGTGTCTTATATCACACACACACACACACACACACACACACACACACACACACACACACTTACTTTGTACACTTTGGGGGAGGAGCTCTTGGCCTCAGTGTGTTTCTTGAGCTCCTTCAGGTTGCCACTGGTCTGCCTCTTGTACTGTTTGCCTGTGGAAGAGAGAGGAGCTTAGAGCCTTTCCTGTCATGGATTAGAGAACAGACACAGACTAAAGACATTTGTATGATGATTTTTTGACCTCAGAGGAAGCAGTCAGGGGCAAACAGCACACAAAAAACAAAGCATTTAAACAAAATAATCAAAGTTTTATCTTCGTTTTAGACCGGTCACACAACGGAATTTGACACAATATTTTTTCTAAGGTATCTTTTGCATTAGTCTTTCTCTATAACCATTGTTCGCAGAAATGGTTAAATGGGGGGACGAGGGGAAGCTGAAGGCGTCACCCCTTTCCCCAGTTAGGAGGTGATGTTAGGTCTGGTTAGATTGATATAAAGGGGGTTCATGAGGAGAGAAACCCCCATCCCATTAAGAAATGTTAGGTTAGGTTAGGTTAGATTACTTCAGTTTACTTTGTATTTATATATTCCTTATCTTATCTATATATTTTCATTACCTTGATAATGTTTTGGGTGATGTTAGGTTTAGCAAGTTTAAGTTTAATCATGTACATATATGTATATTTAATTTTACTTATTTATCTATTTAGGTTTAAAGTGCTACTAGGTTAGGTTAGATTAGTAGTTTAAGTAAGTATGTATGTATTGTTTGGTAGTA